>NW_026690480.1:0-22500 GCF_015227805.2 Hirundo rustica | reverse complement strand
CAGCCAGAGCTGGAGCCAGAGCTGCAGCCAGAGCTGGAGCCAGAGCTGCAGCCAGAGCTGGAGCCAGAGCTGCAGCCAGAGCTGGAGCCAGAGCTGCAGCCAGAGCTGGAGCCAGAGCTGCAGCCAGAGCTGGAGCCGCAAGCAGAGCTGGAGCCAGAGCTGGAGCCGCAAGCAGAGCTGGAGCCAGAGCTGGAGCCGCAGCCGCAGCTGCAGCCGCAGGCACAAGCAGAGCTGCAGCCAGAGCTGGAGCTGCAGCCGCAGGCACAAGCAGAGCTGCAGCCGCAAGCAGAGCTGGAGCCAGAGCTGGAGCTGCAGCCGGAGCTGCAGCCGCAAGCAGAGCTGCAGCCGCAGCCGCAGCCGCAGCCGCAGGCACAAGCAGAGCTGCAGCCAGAGCTGCAGCCGCAGCCGCAGCCGCAGCCGCAGGCACAAGCAGAGCTGCAGCCTCAAGCAGAGCCGGAGCCGCAGCCGCAGCCGCAGGCACAAGGAGAGCTGCAGCCGTAAGCAGAGCTGCAGCCAGAGCTGGAGCCGCAGGCACAGACACAAGCAGAGCTGGATCCGCAGCCGCAGCCGCAGGCCCAAGCAGAGCTGCAGCCTCAAGCAGAGCTGGAGCTGGATCTGCAGCCGCAGCCGCAGGCACAAGCAGAGCTGCAGCCTCTAGCAGAGCTGGAGCCAGAGCTGGAGCCGCAGCCGCAGCCTCAGCCTCAAGCAGAGCTGCAGCCGCAGGCACAAGCAGAGCTGCAGCCGCAAGCAGAGCTGGAGCTGCAGCCAGAGCTGGATCCGCAGCCGCAGCTGCAGCCGCAGGCCCAAGCAGCGCTCACCCTGGAGCTGGCAGGAAACGACGGAGATCAGGGCCAAGTTCAGGAACAAAACCGCCAGGAAAATCCGCAGCCACTGCGAGATGGAGGGCAGGAAAGAGTCTGGGAAAACCAGGGGAAACGATTAAATCGATCAGTCAATTAATTAGCGAATCCGTTAATTATGAAAACGTCGACTGCCACGTTAATCGCTAAATATTCTGTCAATGTGAGGCCTAAACTGAATTTCAAATTCTATTTATTTCGGGCCTAAATATTCCGATGTTTCTTCATTATTTTATGAATTATTTAAGGCTGTTATTTGCAATTAGTTATTAAATATGCAATGAATGATGTAATTATAAAATATTCTATTGATTACTAGCTATTCTATTAATAATTTAAGGCTTTATTAATTATGCAAGGCTTTAATTTTCCATTAATTATTAAATTAATTATTAAATGTACAATTAATTGTTATAGCATTAAATAGTAGATTAAGGATTAACTGCTTTATTAATTATTAAATATAAAATTAATTATTCCACATTTTCTTAATGAATGTTTTAAAACCCCATAATTATTAAATATCCTAATAATGTCCTAAGGATTAAGCATTTCATTAAGCTATTGTATTAATTAATAAACAGTAAATTATCAATTAATTAATGTTGAAAATTAGGAGATAAAACACAGGAGGAGGTGGAGGGGAGGTTTTATTTTCCTTCTAATTAAATCAATCAAAAAATTCTGCTAATAAACAAAATCTAAAAATAAGATGCAAAGGTAGAAATAGATACAAAAATAAAAAAGGAAAAAACAAACATAAACCTATAAGATAAAATAAAAATATTAAAAAATTAAATTTAAATTAAATCGAATTTTAGACTTCAACAAAAGCTGCTCATTTGCAAAGATAAAACAGAATAAAATCAGCAAATCAACCACAAACAATCAATAAAATTAAAGACTGCCAACTGGCAAAAATCAAATTCAGTCAACCAATAAACGATAATAAATGAAATGATAAGACTTTGATGAGAGCTGCTAATTAGAAAAAACAAAACAAAAAAACCCAAAATAAAATAAAATAAAATAAAATTTTAAAATTAGTAAACTATACTCAATAAAAGACTTCGGCGAGAGCTGTTATTCAGCAAACCAAAACAATTTAAAAAAAATAAAAATCAAATGAAGTTAAAGGAAATCAAATCAAATTCAATTTAATAATCGATAAACGACAATCAATAAAAGACCTCGGTGAGGGCTGCTAATTTAGCACAACTAAACCAGAAAAAAAGTGAAATAAAATTTGAATTTAATTTAATTTAATTTAATTTAATTCAATTCAATTCAATTTAATATCCAATGGACAATCAACGAAACTCAAGGCCTCCAACCCTTTGGACTCAACTAATTAGTTTATAAAAAAAACCAACCCCAAATGAACCCAGGAGCGGGGATTTTCCCGCCGGGAATCGTTCCGCACCGTGGACGCGGACCCGCGACTCGCGGGAGGCGTTGAGCCGGCGGTTGAGGACGCGGCAGGAGATGTCCAGGTCGGATCCCGGCCGGATCCTCACGGAACCCTCCACGCTGAAGAGGCCCCCGGGCGTCGCCGTGGCCTTGGCCGTCGTCGCCTCCGGCCGGATTTTGCCGCTCCCGTCCAGCCAGAGCAGCTCCGGGCGCGGGAACCAGCCGGAGGAGCGGCAGGAGACGCCCAGGTCCCGCTTCTCGGGGCTCCGCAGGATCACGGACGGAGGTTCTCCGACGGCTGCGGGATTGGGAAAAGAGGAGTTTGCGGCTCAGTGCCGTCAGATCCGGGGCGTCTGGAAGTCGACGGATCGGAGAGTTGAGGGGGTTGGCGGCAGAGGATGGGGGATGGAGCCTGAGGAATGTGGGATTTTTGGGTTTAATCCCATAAAATCTGGGTTTTCTGGAACTCAAGGATTGAGGAGCTGGTGTCACAGGATCATGGATGGAGCCTGAGGTATGGCTGTGGGAAAACAGTGGGAATTTTGGGTTTAATCCCATTAAATTTGGGGTTTCTGGAACTCAAGGATTGAGGAGCTGGTGTCACAGGATCATGGATGGAGCCTGACCAAAGGCTGTGGAAAAAGAGTGGGATTTTCAGTTTCAATCCCATTAAAATTGGGGTTTCTGGAGCTCAAGGATTGAGAAGTTGCTGCCACAGGATCATGGATGGAGCCTGACCAATGGCTGTGGAAAAAGAGTGGGATTTTCCATTTCAATCCCATTAAATTTGGGTTTTCTGGAGCTCAAGGATTGAGGAGCTGCTGCAATAGGATCACGGATGGAGCCTGACCAATGGCTATGGAACAATAGATAAGATTTTCCATTTCAATCCCATTAAATTTGGGTTTTCTGGAACTCAAGGATTGAGGAGTTGCTGCCACAGGATCATGGATGGAGCCTGACCAAAGGCTGTGGAAAAAGAGTGGGATTTTCCATTTCAATCCCGTTAAACTTGGGGTTCTGGAACTCAAGGATTGAGGAGCTGGTGTCACAGGATCATGGATGGAGCCTGAGGAATGGCTGTGGGAAAACAGTGGGAATTTTGGGTTTAATCCCATTAAATTTGGGGTTTCTGGAACTCAAGGATTGAGGAGCTGGTGTCACAGGATCATGGATGGAGCCTGACCAATGACTGTTGAAAAATATTGGGATTTTCCATTTCCATCCCATTAAATTTGGGGTTTCTGGAACTCAAGGATTCCGTTCATTGAGGAGTTGCTGCCACAGGATCATGGATGGAGGCTGAGGAATGGCTGTGGAAAAAAAGTGGGATTTTCCGTTTCAATCCCATTAAAATTGGGTTTTCTGGAACTCAAGGATTGAGGAGCTGGTGTCACAGGATCATGGATGGAGCCTGAGGAATGGCTGTGGAAAAATATTGGGATTTTCCATTTCAATCCCATTAAACTTGGGGTTCTGGAACTCAAGGATTGAGGAGCTGGTGTCACAGGATCATGGATGGAGCCTGAGGAATGGCTGTGGAAAAAAAGTGGGATTTTCCATTTCAATCCCAATAAATTTGGGATTTTAAATTTAAAAATTTTAAATTTAATTTTAAATATTTTAAAAAAAAAAAAGTTACAAAAATAAAAATTATTAAATGTAAAAAAAATTAACCATAAATAATTTTAAAATTATTTAATGATATCATTATTTCATTATTTCATAATCATAACATGCAAAACTTATTAAAATGTATAAGAACATTTCAAATAATTGCCCAGTTTTGCGCCACCGAGGAAAAACCGGGAACGGCACCAACCTGCCACTTCCAGCTCCACCAGCACCTCCTGGGACACGTTCTGGAACGAGACCTGGCAGCTGTAGGATCCCTGGTCCGAGCTCCGGACGTCCCTCAGCAGCAGGGACACGTTCCCGGCTCGGAATTCCGCGTGGAAAAATTCCGCCCGGCCCCGATATCGCTCATCCGGCTCCTCCCTCCGGCCCTTGCCGCCGTAGCCGCCCACGGGGATCCGCTGGGATCGGCCGTGGAACGTCCAACGGACGGAGAAATCCTCGGGAACGGGCGCGGATCCCAGCCGGCAGGGCAGGACCACCCCGGCCCCGATGATTCCCAGGACGGGAGTTCTGGGAGCGCCGAGGGATCCGCCTGTTTTGGGGTAAAACGGGGCTTGGTTCTGGTTTTTACCCCCCCTTGGAATTTCATCGGGACTGATTCCATCCTCAACAGGAGAGGAATCCAGAGGAAAGCCAAAAAAAAAAAAAAAAAGGGGATGCGGCGCTCATGGATTTATCCTGCAGCGTTTTGAACGATAACTCAATTTCTTGGCCGTTAAAAGAGTTGGGGAAGCCTGGAAAAAATGGATGGAAAAGGGCAAATTCCATCCAAAACAAAAGTTTCAAATCCGGGATTTACCTCCGGAAAATTCCAGGTGGGAATCACCCGCCCCGACAGCGGGTCCCAGGAAGGTTTGGAATGTCCCAGGGCCTGGAATTCATCCCTCCAGCGCCGGGAGATGTGGGAGCTCTCAGATTCCAGAGGACACACGAGGTGTTCCTCGGACATCCCCGCTCCCGGAGGATTCGGGATTGGGACGCGGGCGGTAAAACCATGGAATACCCTGAGCTGGAAAAGGATGAGAGCCGAAGCCCTGGCCCTGCACGGGACAATCCCAACAACCCCCGAGAGCATCATCCCAGCGCTCTGCGAGCTCCGGAATGTTCGGAGTCGCTTCTTCCCTGCGGAGCTGCTCCGCCCTCTGGAAAAGGAACTTTTTCCAGGTTAAATCCCGCGTCCTCGTTGGGTTTTAATTCAGGGTTTGGAGCAGGGTTTCGTGGGAATCGATCCCAGATGGAATTGTCCTCACCTGCAGCCAGGTGGGAGCCGCGCTGGAATGCCAGGACTTGGAGCAGCGCCAGCCACGGGAGGCGGGAATCCATGGAAAATTCTGGAAGGCTGCTCCGGAACCCGCGAGATTCCAGATTCCCTCGGTCCCTTCCCGACGGGAAACGACGAGAGAAGGGAGAGAGGAGAAAATGGGGAGAAACGTCTGTGAAGGACGAGGCGTTTTCCCACGGAAAACGGGATTTCGGGAGTTTTCCTTCCCGCGGATCCTCGTGCGATCGAAACCCGTCCATGAAATTCTCCCGTGGTTTTCCCGGGATTCCGCTTTCCCGTTTTTCCCCTTTCGCCCGGGAGTTCCAAGCGTTTTGTGGGATCTTTGGAAGTGGTTTGGATATCAGATTCTGCTATCGGATTTTAATACTGGATTTTGGGATTATATTTTAATATTAAATTTTAACAGTGCACTTTGATGTTATATTTTGATGCCATTTTTATATTAAATATCAGCATTATATAAAAGTTTTAATATTGTAACTTTAATTTAATATAGTATTATTATGTTTGGATAATATCAGTAGACATTTTGAGATCATATTTTGATACCATGTTTATACTATACATTCTAGTTGATTATAAATATAATAATATTAATTTAATATCATGTTATATATGGATATTATATTTAAAGACTGTATTTTGATTTTTGATTTTAATGCAATATTTTAATATATTTTTATAATTTAGGACTATATGTTTATATTATATTTTGTATTCTGATACTATACTTCGGGATTATGTTTGATATTATAATTTAAATTTTTTTGTCTTTTTTGTTGTTTTAATCTGTTCCATATTTAAAATAAATAATTAATTATTATAATTAAAATTGTATTTCTTATATAATAAACCAATAGATTTATTTATTATTTATTATTTATTATTTATTATTTATTATTTATTATTTATTATTTATTATTTATTAATATAATATAATAATATTTACTTGCAATGAATAACATACACTATAATGACTGTAATTTAATAATAATAATTACTATTGATTTTGAGTGTAATAATACATAATGTAATATTTATAGTTATAGAATTATTATAATATCATGTAATATAATATAATATAATATAATATAATATAATATAATATAATATAATATAACAATTTTATATTTCAAGGTCATATTTTGATATTATAATTTTACATTATTCCCAACTTTCCGTACAATCACAGAATGGTTCTGCTTGGTCCAATGACCAAACCCAGTAATTTTATATGGCAAAAAAATTCCCAAAAGGCAATTCCGTGATTTTATGGATGTGGCTCCAAGGATTTCCCACCCTGGGTGAAGATGAATGATCAAACTGAGCAGCGAGCTGGGATTTCATCGGGATTTAATCCCAATTTCCCAGGATTTCCTGCGTTTCCCTCCATGTCTCAAATCACGGATAAATCCCCTTGCAAAGGAATTCCCACGGGAAAAGAGCGGGAACGCCCCGCATTCCTCCCCATCCGTGAAAACAATTAATTTATTCCCGCTCAACCGATTGATCCCAGTTCCATTAATTGATCCCGGTTAATTCAGGGTTTTTTTTTCCCGATGGGGAATTCCGTACCTGAGTGGGAAGGACCCGACGGCTCCTGGGGGATGGGGTTGGGATCAACCTTTGTCCTCGGATTTATGGTCGCTGGAAGCTGAGCTCGGCATCTTCCGGAGGCGCCGGAGGGGGTTGGAGCTTGGGAGAATTGTCCGGAAAAATCCCGTTCCGCTTCCCGAGTCATCGCTCCGGAGCTGGGAGAGGCTGAGATGTTCCTCCTCATCCTCCCATGGGAAACCATTCCCTGCTCCCTTCCCAGGCTTCAGTGGGAAAAAGGGACCAAAAATTCCAGGAAAAAAGGGAAATCCTAGAGGTGGGACACAGCCATGCTTGGTTTGGGATTTCTTTTTCCCTGGGAATGGCGCTGGGTGCTTTTTGGGATGGGATTATCCCGCTTTTCTTCCTTTTCGTCACGGAAATTCCAAGTTTAGTTTGGGATTATTAGGTTTTTTTGGGGGTGGGGATGGATTTTTTTTGGGGGGTGGGTAAGGCAAAGTTGTTCCCGGTGTTTTTCCTTCTCCATCATGGAAAATTTATTGATGGGGATTTATTGATTAATTAAACCACGATATCAGTTTTTAAAAAGTGATAAAATGCAACGGAACAAAAATAATAAAAATAAAACAAATAAAAATCCCTTGGATTAAGTGTGTGGGGGGGGAAAACGGGGAAAATGTTCCACACCTGGAAGAAATTCCTCCCTGTGAGGATGGTGAGGCCAAGGCACAGGTTTCCCAGAAAAAGTGTTTGGAATACTTCTGGAATGTTTTTTTGAAGGAAAACCCCACAAAGTAATCAGAAAAGAGCTGGTTTTGATCTTCCACCTGGAGCCAGAACTCGGCATTCCATGAATCCCATGGATTTACAGGATGGTCCCCGGCGTGGAGAGAGAGAAAATCTTCAAGAGGAACCAGCCCTGATTTTCCTTGGCTTGGAAGAGTCTGTGAAATTCCAGGAGATCCATCCAGGAGGTGACAAACCCATGACGTTTATCCAAGGAAACCCGGATTCCTTGGAAACATTTTTGGTTTTGGGTCCTGGCCGTCTTTGATCCCACCTGGAATATCACCGCAAATCCCGGAATTTTGCCTTGTTCATTAGTCCCAAAAGGTGGGAATCTCAAAAATCAAATTATTTTCCGGCTCCCTGCCCAACCTGACTGCTTCCCTCTCCCTAATCCAGAAACAAAAGTGGTGTAGGAATAAACAAACCTGGAAAAATTGGGAACTTTAAAGATCTAAACCCCACATTTTTTTCCATATCCGTGGATTCCCACCTGCTCTCTTGCGTTGCGCATTCCCAATTTTAACTCCGAGCCATCCTGCTGATTAGATCCACCCCCAGTTTGGGATTCTCCACCTCCCATTCCCGAGGTTTTCTGAACTGTGGGAAAACCAGGCTGGAAAAGGAGCTGCCCTGCGCAGGCACCGAGGATTTGAAACCTTTGGATCAAGGAGTGCCGCAAATGGAACCTTTGGAATTTCCGGGTCCAGGCCGTCGAGATTGGCTGGAATGTTGCACCTGAGGGGAAAAAAAAAAATGCTTTTGTGGTCAAAGTCCCTTTTCAGGATTTAGTGCAGGAGTTCCTGGAGTCTGTTCCCTCTCAGGCGTGGGAAAAGATCCGTGCCCAGGGAACACAAAAACTCCTCAATTCCCGAATCCACGTGGAATTATTCAACACGGATATTCCGGATTTGTCTGTCCAGGTGAGTCTGGCCGGAGTTAAAAATTCCACGGCGAGGATTTTGGGAGGACGCTGAGCTGGGAGCTTGTTACTGATATTCCCCAGGGAATGATTCATTCCAGGATGAAATTTTTCCTTTGCCCTCGATGGAAATTCCTGGATTTGAGGGTGATTTCAAGTGAAGTCGTTAATGCTCATTTAAAGTTAATTTCTTTGCTGAATTAAATGAGTGAATTAAACAATCGGCCCAGGTCTTTGTGTAACAGGCCGGGTTCGGTGACACCCCAAAGGCAGAGTCTGTGCCTTGTGGGGCACCCCAAAGGATATCCCTGTACTTTATAGGGCACCCCAAAGGATATCCCTGTATTTTATAGGGCACCCCAAAGGATATCCCTGTATTTTATAGGGCACCCCAAAGGATATCCCTGTGCCTTATAGGGCACCCCAAAGGATATCCCTGTCCCTTATAGGGCACCCCAAAGGCAGTCCCTGTGCCTTACAGGGCACCCCAAAGGATATCCCTGTCCCTTATAGGGCACCCCAAAGGATATCCCTGTATTTTATAGGGCACCCCAAAAGATATCCCTGTGCCTTATAGGGCACCCCAAAAGATATCCCTGTATTTTTAGGGCACCCCAAAGGCAGAGTCTGTGCCTTACAGGGCATCCCAAAGGATATCCCTATATTTTATAGGGCACACCAGAGGATATCCCCATATTTTATAGAGCACCCCAAAGGATATCCCTGTATTTTATAGGGCACCCCAAAGGATATCCCTGTCCCTTATAGGGCACCCCAAAGGCAGTCCCTGTGCCTTATAGGGCACCCCAAAAGATATCCCTGTATTTTTAGGGCACCCCAAAGGCAGTGCCTTCACCTTATAGGGCACCCCGAAGGTTATCCCCGTACCTTATAGGGCACCCCAAAGGATACCCTTGTATTTTATAGGGCACCCCAAAGGATATCCCTGTATTTTATAGGGCACCCCAAAGAGAGTCCCTGTGCCTTATAGGGCACCCCAAAGGATATCCCTGTATTTTACAGGGCACAACAAAGGATACCCCTGTATTTTATAGGACACCCCACAGGATATCCCTGTGCCTTGTGGGGCACCCCTAAGGATATCCCTGTCCCTTATAGGGCACCCCAAAGGATACCCTTGTATTTTATAGGGCACCCCAAAGGATATCCCTATATTTTATAGGGCACCCCAAAGGATATCCCTATATTTTATAGGGCACCCCAAAGGATATCCCTGTATTTTATAGGGCACCCCACAGGATATCCCTGTGCCTTATAGGGCACCCCAAAGCATATCCCTGTATTTTATAGGGCACCCCAAAGGATATCCCTGTATTTTATAGGGCACCCCAAAGGCTATCCCTGTGCCTTATAGGGCACCCCCAAGGCAGTCTTTGTGCCTTATAGGGCACCATGAACAGAGTCTCTGTGCCTTATAGGGCACCCCAAAGATTATCCCTGTGCCTTGCAGGGCATCCCAAAGGATGTCCCTGTACCTTATAGGGCATCCCAAAGGATATCCCTATATTTTATAGGGCACACCAGAGGATATCCCCATATTTTATAGAGCACCCCACAGGATATCCCTGTGCCTTGTGGGGCACCCCAAAGGATATCCCTGTCCCTTATAGGGCACCCCAAAGGCAGTCTTTGTGCCTTATAGGGCACCATGAACAGAGTCTCTGTGCCTTATAGGGCACCCCAAAGAATGTCCCTGTGCCTTACAGGGCATACCAAAGGATGTCCCTGTACCTTATAGGGCATCCCAAAGGATGTCCCTGTATTTTATAGGGCATCTCAAAGGATATCCCTATATTTTATAGGGCACACCAGAGGATATCCCCATATTTTATAGAGCACCCCAAGGGATATCCCTGTGCCTTACAGGGCACCCCAAATGCAGTCCCTGTGCCTTATAGGGCACACCAAAGAGAGTCCCTGTACATGATAGGGCACCACAAAGGATATCCCTGTGCCTTATAGGGCACCCCAAAGAGAGTCCCTGTATTTTATAGGGCACCCCAAAGGGAGTCCCTGCACCTTACACCTCACACCACCGGCAGTCCCTGTACATTACCCCACACTCTAAAGGCAGTTCCTGTACCTTACACCTTACACCTCACACCCCAGGCAGTCCCTGCACCTTACCCCACAGCCCAAAGGCAGTCCTTGTGCCCTATAGGGCACACCCCAGGCAGTCCCTGTACCTTACCCCACAGCCCAAAGGCAGTCCTTGTGCCCTATAGGGCACACCCCAGGCAGTCCCTGCACCTTACACCTCACACCAGAGCTGCTCCCCGCCCATCTGCAGTGCCCACTCAACCCTGCCGCGCACCCGTCTGCTGCTGTCTCAGCACCACAAGCTCTGCAAAGCCCCAGGCGCTGCCAGGCGGGCACAGCCGATGGTGTCACCAGGCCAGGCTGGCACAGCCGATGGTGTCACTGCGCTGGGCTGGCACAGCCGATGGTGTCACTAGGCCCGACTGGCACAGCCGATGGTGTCACTGTGCCGGGCTGGCACAGCCGATGGTGTCACTGTGCCGGACTGGCACAGCCGATGGTGTCACTGTGCCGGGCTGGCACAGCCGATGGTGTCACTGTGCCGGGCTGGCACAGCCGATGGTGTCACGGGGCTGGGTTGGCACAGCCGATGGTGTCACCAGGCCGGGCTGGCACAGCCGATGGTGTCACTGTGCCAGGCTGGCACAGCCGATGGTGTCACCGGGCCTGGCTGGCACAGCCGATGGTGTCACTAGGCCCAGCTGGCACAGCCGATGGTGTCACTGTGCCGGGCTGGCACAGCCGATGGTGTCACTGTGCCAGGCTGGCACAGCCGATGGTGTCACTGTGCCGGACTGGCACAGCCGATGGTGTCACTGTGCCAGGCTGGCACAGCCGATGGTGTCACTGTGCCGGGCTGGCACAGCCGATGGTGTCACCGGGCTGGCACAGCCAATGGTGTCATGGGACAGGGTTGGCACAGCCGATGGTGTCACGGTGCCGGGCTGTCAGACGGAACATTCCGCAGCCTTGTGGGGCTGGGGACCACCGCAGTCCCTGCCCGGGGGTGTGGTGGCATTGGGCACCGCCCTGCACCGAGCCCCGGCTGCCCCACAGCCTCTGCTTGGTCCCCTATGTCCCCCGCAGGCCCCATCCCGTGCTGCCGGTCACACCTGGCCTCGGACAGAAACCCCTCTGGGTCCAGAATGGAGAGTGGACACCCCCAAACCCTCCACCCTGGCTCTGTGATGACACGGGGTGTGGGCGTAGGAGAAACACCTCCCCGTTTTTCTTCTCCTGGAAACCGGGAATACAGAAAGACTTGCGGCCAGCCCTGCGTTAGACTGCAGATTTTGAAGATGAGGCTGAGAACGTCCCAGCCTTTCCTCTTCACATAGCCTCCCGCTGCTATTTGCCTTGACCACGTTTCTCCACCACTCACCTTCGACCAATCCTTTCCCAAACCAACACCGTTTTCTCTCCTCCTCCTGCCGAGATCCTTTCTCCGTGCCTCTTATTGCCACCTTTGGGTGCCCACGTTCCTCATATTTCCCTCTCTGGGCACCCACGTCCTTTTAACTACCTCTAGGAGAACGTGCAAACCATCTCGATATTCTCCTAAAGGACCCCTTGGAGGTTTTTTTTTGGGGGGGATCCTAATCCCTTTTTTCGAGTTTCCTTTGTTGCCCACTGTTATAAATACGATAGACCAAATTCGATAAATCAAAAATTGGAATTTTATTGAGAGACAAAATGACAGTCTCGGACAGCCACAATTAAATGGACAGCGTCGAGCCCGGGGTCGGCGCTGGGTGAACAACGATAACACACTCTGCCAGTCTGTTATCCCCCAAGTTCGCATTTTTGGTTTGCAGCAGTCTCTTTGTATACACTGGATGGCGGAGAGAGGCTCGGGATTCCGACGGTCCTTCTTCCGAGGCATCTTCATTAATCACGCAGGTTTTAGTTCCAAGAGTCTGAATGGGTCAGCGTGACTCATTAAAGAAATACGGGTATTGATCTAGTATCGATACCCAACTGTGACGGACAAAAACTCTCTAACAGTTTAGAGTTAGAAAGTGCATGTTTATTACCGCTGGGCAGCACGCGGGATATTTCCCTAATTCGCACTGCGAAATTCACAGGTAATTACAAAGCCTTTTATTTACAAAAGTGTTGAATATCCAAAATACAAATGCATATTCATACCCCTGTCACCTCCCATTCCTCGCTTCGTATGCTAATTGGCAAAAAGGCGATTAAGCATGCCTACTTTGTTTCTTAAAATGAGTCGGGGGTCTGTTTTGGGGAGGGGTCACCCAAAATGAGGAAGTAAGATGAGTCTTCCTCGTCCTGACCTTTCTACCTTTTCAATGCATTCGTGACAAATGATTCCTTGGTAGAACTTACAGTTTCCTGTGTTCAGTGGGTCCTTTAAGCAGGAAATCTGCAGCTATCTTATGTCCTATTTACCACATTTTGTTTTTCATTACAAGCACAACTACATAAACATAAACCTGACAAGAAATGAGTTACAAGATCCGGGGTAGCTTATCTAAGATCCGGCTTCTGTTAACTGCGAACAACGATTACCTATCTACTTCAGCTAGTTCAGCAAGTTATTATCTTAACTTTCCTAAAAATCCTTAGTTCCTCAAAATTAACGTCTCAAGCGGAGGAGGACAATACTGTTAATGGTTGGGTCCAGGTGTGGTGTGGAGATGTTAATTTCTGACGGAGACGATCTAGATACTGATCTGATGTTATCATCTGGTTCTCCGGGCTGTCATCTCCGTTTTCCGTCGCCTTTTGTTCCCTTTCAAGGATTCCCGGCAGCGGCATTTTTCTTGTTCCCCTTTCTGGTAATTCCAATCATGTTTTCCTCGTGTCCCTCCCATGCTTTTTCAGGCTAGAGAAATTCCTGTATTTTGTTGAGCCACCTTCCCCTGAGTTAACTCACAACATGCTAGTTTAAACAAAACTTAACTTATAACATGCTAGTTTATACAAAACTTACACTTATATGGTTTGTATTACATTTTATATCCTATTAACACGAATTAACTTTAGGACATATATCACACCCACCCTGGGTGTCGCGCCGTGTTTTACTCCCCGAAGTTGTACTCACCAGTGAGATTCGCCGAGACCCTTCCTGACTTTCCCTTCGTGCCCCCTTGGTTCATCCATGTCCAGCGGTCCTTTCCTATGGAATTCTCAAGAACCCCCCTGGCCCGCTCCTCGTCGTCTCCTGGAATGTCTCAGTGTTGGGGGTTAGGTTCGTTTCCCTTTTTTTTTTTTTTTTTTTTTTTTTTCCTTCTCCTATGGAGTTTTTCCCCATAAGTTGCTAAGAGACAAAGTGCTGGTGCTTAGATGGCGCTTGACCAACACAAAGGAGGTGGCTGAAAGTCGGGAGGGGGAAGATCACACGAGTTTTGGGGGAGGGAAAAGGGCAGGGCTGGGGGAGCTGGGGGCTGGTTTTTTCCTTGCTCTGGGCATCGGAGAGAGGACGGCCAGGCTGCCGCTCGCTGCGGGAGGAGTTCACTGTCACCACCGGGTCCAGTCCAGAGAAAATCTCCCATCATCTGCTCGTGTGCCCCGGAACTCTGAGCTCACCTCCTCCTGCCCTGCTGGACTGGCCCCGTCCTGCTGCCGCCGCTTCTCACTGGGATGCAGTTTCCACTCACAGTGCGCAGCCCCTGAGGCTGCCAGGACAATGCCAGCAGTGGATTAAAATGGTGAAGGTAAATGACGTCTACCTTGCAGCCTCCTCCAACAACCCGCTCCATGAACGGCCCGCATCCAGATCCTGATCACCTTAACTGGGCCTCCAAGGGTTTCCCATGCTGTGTCCCACATTTTCTCAGCCATAAAGTGCTCTAAGAAGAGTATAGGGAAAAGCCCTTTTCATACTGAAGAACTTCCTTTGTTTTCCTTTCGTTTTTTCTGCATGTGTTTCTCTCCAGCTTCTACGTGGTCTATGCTGTGACTCGTTTCACCATGTAGATGGAAAGTGAGACTAAAGTTCTGGCCATCCCTACATTTGCAGCTGGCTTTAGCCCTACATCCTAGCCTCTGTGATCTCGGGAGCCCCAGGCAGGAGCTGACATTACTCCCGTGCTCCATGCAAACCTGTACGCTCTGAACTCACAGACATAAAAAAAATCCCATTTTTAAAAGCAGTTTTTAGATCCTGTCTTTGAAAGCTAAATGCCAGCCGAAAACCTGGCCAAGACACACAGACCAGAGAGCACTGTCCATCTCAAGCCACTTCTCCGAGCACCTCAAACTGCCCTGCACAGTTATCAAGTCAGTTCATTGCACCTTGTAGGTGGTCTGCACATGGGTTGGGACAGGCCTGATCAGAAGGCAGCGGTTTGCAATTGCTTTTTTTTAAAATTCACAAATATTTTTAGCTCATCTTTTACCTGCGAGCTTACATATCAAACCCAATTAAAAACGCGCTTTGTTCTTTAAAAATGAAACTCAGTATCAGTCACTCTTCTTTTATCTCTTCCGTGCAGTGGTGCTGCTTTGAGGCTTTTTGCTGCTCTGTGACCCTGCACTGCCCTGCCCTGCTGGGACATCCCTGCTGTTCCATCTGAAACCGACAGAGCTTCTGATACATTTCATCCACCAGCCCGGGAATTTCCACTGTTCCAGCTTGGTCTTGGAGTCCCAAGAGATCAGACTGCCCCAGGCTATGTGAAACAAAGCCCCTCGAGGTTCCTGGTTCTGTTTATTATTAATGCTGTAGTTGTTGTTTGTTTGCCTTGTTATACATCCTAGTAAAGAACTGTTATTCCTATCCCCATAGTCCTGCCTGAAAAGCCTCTGTAATTATCAAAATTCTAATAATTTGGAGGGAGGGGATTGGAATTCCTCATTCCTAGAGAGGAATAAGGTCCTCTCTAGGACCCTCCGTAGCAGATGCCTGTCTTCCAAACCAAAACAATTTGAATAAAGGGAGAGAGACCACCGGGGCACACACCCGAGGGGTTTCCCCTCCCTCTTATCCTAAACTCCCAGCTGCCGATTGCCCTATTCCTTTCCCCATTGCTGAGGTACTAGGAAGGTGCAACCTTCCTGAACCTCCTGCCCCACATCCCCCCTTGAACCTACAGTTTTACCCCAAAGTTCAGAAGCTCAGACCCTCGTCCGTTTCAGGAGCCAAACTGGGCCCGGTGAGGAACCCGCTGCCCAAAGTCAGTAGAGACATCAAGACCCATTCCAACGATGGTGACACCCACACCTTTAGGCACCAAATTATTTGTAAAGGTGTTAGCAGGCATCTTTCCTCTCACTAGGGAACACACCTCTTCTCCATCCCACCGCAGAAGTTAGCAAGTCCTCTGGATTTCCTCCTCCTGGGGCTCCAGCAGTTTCTGTGGGCATTCCTGCTTCCGGCGTCCCTCTGCCTTGCAGGTTCCTTCCCAATTGCATTATTTTTCGCTTTTTTCTAAATTTTTTTTTCAAATTTTTTTTTCAAAAATCGCAACTCCTTGCAGATTCCTTCCCAACTGCTTGTTTGGGTTGTGTGAAAAATGCCAATCACTTGTTTTTAAAATTTTGAAAGTTTATATAGTAAATAAGATGGTTCTAAAAATAGAATTAGAGTAAAAAATTGAACAATTAGGGTTAGGACAATACGAGACGATAAAATCAAAGTCACAGACGTCTGGGTGCCTCCCCGAGCAAAAAAGCTCCGGAGGAGGACTCCTGTTAACAAAGGATTATCTCTTAAAAGCAATAGCCTGTTGAATATTCATACATTTCATACATGATGCATAAATTCCATTCAAACAAAGAATTGTCTCTGGTTAATATCACTTTTTTCCTTTAATCTCTACGGCGTCCTCAGGGCTGAGCAAGGCAGGAGAAGTTGGTCTCTTCTGATAAGGAAGCAGTAAATTCTTTTTTCTCTGAAAGATTCACGTTTTCCTGTGGTTGGTACATAAAAACTACATTTTAACTACAAAACTACACTTACCACACTATCAAAGTATTAATACAACATTAACAATCAATGCAACATAATACATATAGTAAACATCTTGCGTAGAGCCATATAATATGCACTTTTCACAGGTTGGCTCTCCCCCGCCGAGGAGGGAATGCTTTTGCCACTTCCTCGTGGCTGGCCCAGTCCCTTATATCCCAGGGGACCCCTTGGGTCCTGCACTTTATCCCTCTGTGGCCATAAAAATTCTGCCATCAGCTTTGCCTTTTCTTTCTCCTGTTCCTCATCCCTTTTCACATACACTTGCTGTATCTTTCTAACCAGTTCATCCAGGGACTTATTCTGCCTTTCCTCTAGTCCCTCCACCCCGCTTCTACCTCTGTGTACTCATCTCCCCACAGCTCCAAACCATTCGTTTTCCCGGTGAACCGAATAAAATCCTTAAAAGAAAATCCTAACCGACCCACGCACAGTCTTGCATTTCCCGGATATTCCTTCTGCTTTGTTCTGGCTCTCTTTATCACACACCGTGGGTCAGCGCCAGTCCCCGTCCTGCCTCAGTGTCCCTACGGCTCCGCTCCCGCCTGACGCCGCGTCCCTCGCGGAGCAGCGGCTCTGTCCGCCCGACGCTGGACCAGACCGGACGGGGAACACTCCTCTGGATCCTGGGAGCCAGAGGAGCGGCTAAGGGGAATTACACCCAGCTGGAGGGCGAATTCCAAGGTCTTTATTCGGGAGCTGCTCCAGCAGAGCGCCGGGGTGAGGATTAAACCCAGGTTTAATCTGGGATTAAACCCAGGAGAGGGACTAAGGGAGGAGACAACCCAACATCCAGCGAGGGACAAGGTGGGAGTGGAACAGGGCTGGAGGGACATTCAAAAAAAACAATGAGAACACAAAGGGAGGAACCTCGTGGTCTCCTGCCCTATCCCTCGATGCCGTTACCCGAAATCTCTAGAAGCTGGGAGGAGCGATCGAATGAGAGGCAGGGCCCGTAGGAGGGGACTGGGAGGAATGTGGGCATGGATTGTCAAGACCTCTCCTCGACTTGCCCACTTTGGACGTCCACGTCCCTAATTACCTCTGGGAGAATGTGTAAACCAACTCAACATTCTTCCAAGGGATTCTTCAGAGATATCCTAGGATTGTTCATGCCTTTTTCCGGACAAGAGCCCCCAAATTGTCAGGGAAATTAATCCACAAACACCAGAGGTTTGTGTCCAAAAAGGAGACAGAGGTGTCCTGTAATTTTATTTGAATAAAGGGAGAGCCCATGGGGCATCCCCCATGGGGTCTCTCTCAAATTTTTAGAGGCTGCAGCCTCCTTTTTGTCCTGATTTCCTGGCTGCATTTCCCCCTCTCTTTCCCCATTGGTACCTGAGGTACTAGAGAGGTACAGACTTCCTGAAAAGCCTGATACCCAAGAACCCCTTCTAATGTAAACCCCCTGCCGCCTTTTTCTTTTCCTTGCGTCAATCCGTGGAATCCCTATGGAATTTGCGGTCCTTCCCATTGTTTCTTTAACCTCTCAGGATCCAATTTTACTTATCAGCAGACCTACAGCTTGTAAATACAAATCTCTCTCAGCCCATTATCAACCAGCGGAATCCTTCCCGTTGTTTCTTTTATCTCTCAGTGCTGATTTCATCTCCTAGCAGATCCACAGGTTGATTGCAAAGACAAATCCCTCACTTCTTTCATGGAATATACACTATTGTCTTCTGTCCCAAAGCCAGTTTCCTGGCCTCTTGCACGAGGAGAGGAGTTGGTGCTGCAGCTCAAAGGCATCCAGGCCATCCCCGGCTGATGAACTAGCTAAGGAGGCCATGGAGAAAGAAACCAGAATGTTTGCTTTAATACCTATTGTTAAAAATAACCCTGGCCTTCGCATTTGTGAAGTGGTCTTTACATTTTATTACTGATTGTAAGTAAAGCGCAATTTATAACCCTTTTTAGCTGCTAGCCAGTATAAGCTGATTTCTCATTTCAGAGCCCATGGAAATGGGTAGAGTGATGAATATGTTATGTTGATGTATACACCTAATAGGTTATAAAAATAATAGTGTAATAAATGTATTGTACTACAGGCCTTAGCAAAATATAAAATGTTAAAATACTTCTATGTAACTGAGAAAACTGTATAAAGCAATTATGTTGTTTTCTACATCTGCTGGCTGATCTCTCCGAGTGATAACTGTGGCACAAACCAGAACACTGGAGGAGAATTAGAGAAAAACTTGTAAAGTACTCGTTATCAGAGAAGTGTGAAACAACAAGATGAAGCCAAGAAGGAATAAAATATATTGACCTGATCTGCAAGATGTCATGTAGATAAGTCAGAGTGGAAAACCAAAAGAAAGGAAAGTTTCTGCAACATCAAAAGCTACCACGAATGTTTGAATAATGCATGAAACTTACGAATATGTATCTACCTTAGTAAGAGGATATAGACCACAGTGTCTTAATGTCCCAGTGTGTTCATTGGCCAATGGCCGGGAGCAGCCCAGTGCTGGACATTGTCCTTTTTTATTACCTTATTAAACTTTAAAAAATTAGTCTAAGAGTGAACTTTCATTTTTTCACACCATTAATGAAGTGAAAGATATAAAAAGTTTACGATAGAGGAAGGAAAAACCATCAGGTGTTGAGTGGTGGAAACACATGTCATAGCAGACCGTGATGGAAAAGGAGGGGTAGAGGGGGTGCTTATGTCCCAAGAAGAAAGAAAAAGAGGAAGAATGAAAAAAAAAGTTTCAATTCCATTGCCTGGATTCCAATTTTCGTCCTAGTAAATGTGCTTTTGCCGAACTATTGCTTATCCCTTGTCTTATTCCCTGTTTGATCAGGTGAATGTGTAGTAGAGAGAATGCAGGTGAGCAGCCTGCCAGAAAACCCAAACCTGGCAGCTGCTAGTCAAAGAACAGGAGCCCAGGAGATCATGTAAAGCAGGTGAGATTTGAAAAGAAAGAAAGAAAGAAGATGACTTACAATTTATCTTACACAAGTTAGAGCAATGCTGTGGGCTTTAGCAGGAAACACAGACTTAAAATTTTGGAATAAGCCTCAGCTCATTCCTGTAAGCTCAGTGCAAACAGGAAAAACAATAGGACTAGAGTGTAAAGTTTGTTTAGAAGAGTTTAATGGTTGTTCTTGATGAGAAAGGTGTATACCAATGTCTTTACAAACAATTCCATGGGTGAAGGTATGGGTGTTAACGTCTTTGAAATGGCTCTTCATGTCTCTACCAACTTGAAGCTGCAGGTTTGTTACAGACCCCAGAGAGTCTGACTCCTGAAACAGACAAAGGGCTCTGCACAAGCCTGAGTTTCTGAACTTTGGGGGAAAATGACAGGTTCAGGGTGGGAATCCATGGTAGGTGGTTTGGGAAGGTGGTACCTTCCTTGTACCCCAGCCAACGGGGAAAGGAAGAGGGCAACATGCGGCCAGGAGTTTAGGATAAAAGACAGCGGCACCCTCCAAAACCTTGAGAGTGAAAACCCTACACACATGTGCCCCAGTGGACTCTCTCCCTTTATTCGAATAAAGTTGCAGGGCTCTTGTGTCTCCTTCACGGACACTGGCTTTTCGTAGCTTGCTTTTCCGTACAAATGGGGGGCACGTTCAGGATCCTTCCACCATCTGGTCAGTGGAGTGGACTGACACAGCCAAGAGTGCACAAATGTCCTGGGGTGACTTTGTGATGCTTGTATCCCCAGTTGTCTGTTCTGTTTCCGCTGGATATTAAGTCCTTGTCCTGGTTTGGGCGCCAGTTAGAAATATGTCCTGGTTTGGGACAAATTTGGGAGAAAACCCCTGTATAGGATCCCTCCAAGGAAGCAAACCCACGTGGCCCCTCCCTCCAACCGGTCCGGAAAAAAAAACCAAAACCCTCTTTGGAGAAAAGTGGAAAAAACTATTTTACTAAACAAATGAAGTGCATACAAGTATAAAGAATGAATAGTATGAAACAATAAAACCTCTCCTGGACTGAGATGACAAATTGAGAAAGTTCTTGCCGTGGGTGGAGCTCGGCTCTCTCTCTCAGCTTCTCCTCAGTCCCAGTCCCTCCGGCGCTGCTGGAAAATGCCGAGGTCCAGGCCCCGGTGGGCCGCAGGTGCAGCCCCCAGTGCTCCCCTGGGTTTTTCCAGTCCAGAGCAGGTTTAAACAGTTCCAAGAAAAAGGAAAAAAAACAGTCCAGGGAAATTCTCTGCCCTAGCTAGCTAAAACTAACTAAAAGCAAAGAAAAAAAAATCTCTGCCCTAGCTAGCTAAAACTAACTAAAAGCAAAGAAAAAAAAATCTCTGTCCTGCAGTCTCTCCAAGCCTCCGCCGAACACCACATCCGCAGCAGAATGTGGAGGAGTCGGGCAGTTTTCTCAAAACAAACTCCGCGCTTCTCCTTGCTCTTAGAACCAGTCTTAAAGACACAGGACTCAATATACAGCACAAACAGAACAGACGATTGGGGATACAAGCATCATAAAGTTACCCTAGGACAGTCCTACAGCTTTAAGCCTGGTTCCGAGAGCGAAGCAGGGGAAAGAAGAACTGCGCAGTTTGTTTGCAGAAATTGCACTCACTCCTCCGCATTCTGCTGCTGGCCTGAGTTGTCTACAAATGGAGAGGGAGAGAGAGCTCTCCTTTGCTTTTTAGTTAGTTTTGAGCTAGCTGAGGCACAGAATTTCCCTGGACTGTTTATTGTTCTTTTTCTTGGAACTGTTGAAACCTGTTCTGGACTGAAAACCCCCGAAGAACACCCAGATCTCAGGCCTGCAGCCCAGTGGGGCCCAGGACGGCATTTTCCAGTGCCAGAGGGACTGATAAGAGACTGGGTGAGCTGAGCTACAACCCACGGCAAGGACACTCTCAATTTTGCCATCTCTCTTCTGAACAGCAAGAGGTTTTATTGTTTAATATTATATTAATTTTTATGCTTGTGAACACTTTGTTGAATAAACAGATTTTTCCACTTTTCTCTTAGGAAATTTTTTCCCGGACCAGTTGAGGGAAGGACCACTTGAATTTGCTTCCTAGAGGGACCCCATTCAGAGGTTTCCTCCCAAATTTGCCTGTAACAAGGACAGCAAGCGAAACCTCTGCATGCTGACACCCCTGAGAACTGTGTGGGGAGAGCAGCTGGAGTTCCAGGCACACACAGTTGGACACGGAGTTTTCCAGCAGGGTGGGAAAGGCAGAAGAGGAGCTGATAACTGAGGCAGGATCGAGCTCTGAGGGCAAAGAAAGAACCAGCCAAAGCAACGGTGCCAGGACTTGCTGTGGCCACGGTAGTGTTAAGGAAATGATGGAGTGTGACCATTGCTGAGCCGCTCTGGGAGAACTCCCAAGGCCAGAGATTTTAACTGCTGGGACTGGAGCCCCTTCACAGCGGTGGCTGTGACCAGTGACCTGACAGGTCCCCACTTGAGACCCCACAGCCCCAGTTCCACAGTCAGATCAATTTTCCTCAGTGCTTCAGCCCCAGGTTTCCCTCAGCTGAGTCTCAGATGTCTCATTGCATCAAGCCATTTATTCACAGTGCAGTAACACAGAAACAGCTCGAGATGCTGCAGCTGAGCAGGACCCCAAACAAAGGATCCCTGGGCTCATGTTCTTTGTTTTGCCATTTTGCCTTTTTTATTCACATTTCCCAACTTTTTCCCCCTCAAGTTTCCCAGCACTTTTCCTCTCATGCTCCCCACCCTTCTTTCCCCTCACATTTCCCATCATTTTGGCCGCATGTTTCCTACCTTTTCCCCCCTCATGTTTCACACCCATTTTTCCTCCTATTTCCTGTCTTTTTCCCCTCACACTTCCTTCCCTTTTCCCTCTCACATTTCCTGCCCTTTTCTCCCCTCACTTTTTCTGCCCTTTTCCCCCTCATGTTTCTCACCATTTTTTCCCTCTCCCATTTCCTGTCCTACCATCCCCTCACATTTGCCACCATATTTTCCCCTCACATTTCTCACCGTTTCTCCCCTTCTGTTTTGCACCCTTTCTTCCTCTCATTTCCAGTCCTTTTCACTCAAGTTTACTGCGCGTTTTTGCTTTCCATTTCCCACCCTTTTCTTCCTTCAGGTTCCATGCCCTTT
>NW_026690479.1:0-24356 GCF_015227805.2 Hirundo rustica | reverse complement strand
GATCAGAGGTTCCACTCCGGCTCCCGCCAGGGATCTGCATCCAAATGTCCGGAGATCCAGGGGAACCAAGAGGGAAATCCAACAGGAAATCTCAGAAATCATCCAGGAGCTGAGGGATGGCTTCCCCCGGATCCCTGGAATTGTCTCCAGGTTGGACAGGGCTTGGAGTAAAGTGGGATTGTGGAAGGTGTCCCTGAACATGGAATGGTATGGGCTTGGAATTCTCCAAACCTAAACCGTTCCAGGATTCTGGAGCCCCGCTGCTCTGGGAGAGCTGGGAACGTTCCCCTGGAAAAGGAAAAATTCCAGGGAATGCTCAGAGTCCCTGAAGGGGCTCCAGGAGAGCTGGAGAGGGGCTGGGGACAAGGGCTGGAGGGACAGGACACAGGGAATGGCTTCCAGTGGGAAAGGGGAGATTGGGCTGGGATCTTGGGAATTGGGAATTCCTGTCTGGGAGGGTGGGGAGGGGCTGGGAATTCTGGAATTCCCGGATTTGCTGTGGCTGCCCCTGGACCCCTGGCAGTGCCCAAGGCCGGGCTGGATCCACCTGGGATCGTGGGAGATGGATGGGATGGGATTCAAGCTCCCTTCCCGCCCAAACCATTCCAGCATTCCGCGCTCCCACGAAGCTCCCCATCCCGCGGCTCCGTGTCCCTTCCCCAGCCTCCGTCCCGCCCCGGCTGTCCCCAGGGATGCTCCCGGTCGCTCACCAGCCGCTCGGCGCCGTGGAGCAGGAGGTTCCGCGCGTCCGTGCGGTGTCCGATGTCCTCCCAGTAGGAGGAGAGCACCACCACCGGCTTCACGTTCCCCCAGGGCAGGTAGTAATAGTGACAGCCTGGGAGAGGGCACGGCGGGACGCCGGGATAACGGGATGCACCCCCTCGGGACGATGGGATAACGGGATGCACCCCCTCGGGACAATGGGATAACGGGATCCACCCCCTCGGGATACCGGGATAACGGGATCCACCCCCTCGGGACAATGGGATAACGGGATCCACCCCCTCGGGACAATGGGATAACGGGATCCACCCCCTCGGGATGATGGGATAATGGGATCCACCCCCTCAGGAGGCTGGGATAACGGGATCCACCCCCTTGGGACGATGGGATAACGGGATCCACCCTCTCAGGATGCTGGGATAACGGGATCCACCCCCTCGGGATGCCAGGATCCACCCGCACAGGATGCTGGGATAACGGGATCCACCCCCTCGGGACGATGGGATAACGGGATCCACCCCCTCGGGACAATGGGATAATGGGATCCACCTCCTCAGGAGGCGGGGATAACATGATCCACCCCCTCGGGACAATGGGATAATGGGATTCACCCCCTCAGGAGGCGGGGATAACGTGATCCACCCTCTCGGGATGCTGGGATAACAGGATCCATCCCCTTGGGATACCGGGATAATGGGATCCATCCCCTTGGGAAGCCAGGATAAGGGATCCAACCTCTCGGGACGCTGGGATAATGGGATCCACCCCCTCAGGACCCTGGGATAAAGGGATCCATCCCCTTGGGATGCCAGGATAATGGGATCCACCCTCTCGGGATGCTGGGATAATGGGATCCACCCCCTCGGCACGCCGGGATGCCGGGATCCACCCCCTCGGGATGCCAGGATAATGGGATCCACCCCCACAGGATGCTGAGATAATGGGATCCACCCCCTCGGCACGCCGCGATAACGGGATCCACCCCCTCGGGATGCCAGGATCCACCCCCACGGGATGCCGGGATAACGGGATCCACCCCCTTGGGACAATGGGATAATGGGATCTATCCCCTTGGGACAATGGGATAACGGGATCCACCCCCTCGGGATGATGGGATAATGGGATCCACCCCTCGAGACACGAGGGTAACGGGATCCACCCCCTCAGGACACTGGGATAATGGGATCCACCCCCTTGGCACGCCGGGATTACGGGATCCACCCCCTCGGGATGATGGGATAATGGGATCCACCCCTCGGGACACGAGGGTAACGGGATCCACCCCCTCAGCAAGCGGGGATGAAGGGGAAAAGCGGGATTGGGCCGGGGATTCGCCTCGGGAGAAAGATGGGAATGGTGCTCCCCAAATCCTTGGGATCCCATCGAGATCCGATGGGATCTGGCTCCGCGGCTCCGGCAGCGAGGCCGGAGAGCAGCCCAGCATTCCTGGTGGGATGAGGATGGGAGCCAGGGAAAGGCCAGGGAAAGGTGCTCCCAAAAATCAGCTCATGGAGCCGAGAGAAGTCCCGGCTTCCCTGCTCCTTCCCAGACACAAACTCCACACAGCTGAGGTGGGAAAACCCTCTGGAGTTGCCTGGTCCAAGCAGGGACACCTTCAGGATCACCTGGACACAACCCCTGGCTTCCCCTGGATCCCTGGAATTGTCCAGGGCCAGACTGGACGGGGTTTGGAGCCACCCGGGATAGTGGGAAGTGTTCCTGAGCATGGATAGGGGTGGGAATGGGATGGGATTTAAGATCCCTTCCCACTGAAACCATTCCAGGATTCTGGAGCCCCTCTGCTCTGGGAATGTTCCTCTGGAGAAGGGAAAAATCCAGGGAATGCTCCGAGTCCCTGAAGGGGCTCCAGGAGAGCTGGAGAGGGGCTGGGGACAAGGGCTGGAGGGACAGGACACAGGGAATGGCTTCCAGTGGGAAAGGGGAGATTGGGCTGGGATCTTGGGAATTGGGAATTCCTGGCTGCATTCCCAGTGGTGGATCCAGCAGGGATAATGGTTGGATTGGGAAAATCCAGCTCCATCCTGGGAAGTGCCCAAGGCCAAGCTGGACACTGGGGCTTGGATCCACCTGGGAGAGTGGGAGGTGTCCCTGAACACGGATGGGGTGGGAATGGGATGGGATTTAGGGTAACTTCAAAACCCAACCCATTCCAGGATTGTGGAGCCCCTCTGCTCTGGAGCCAGGCTGGGAGAGCTGGGAATGTTCAAACAGGAGAAGGGAAAATTCCAGGGAATGCTCAGAGTCCCTGAAGGGGCTCCAGGAGAGCTGGAGAGGGACTGGGGACAAGGGCTGGAGGGACAGGACACAGGGAATGGCTTCCACTGGGAAAAGGGAGATTGGGCTGGGATCTTGGGAACTGGGAATTCCTGTCTGGGAGGGTGGGGAGGGTCTGGGAATTCTGGAATTCCCGGCTTTGCTGTGGCCGCCCCTGGATCCCCAGCAGCGCCCAAGGCCGGGCTGGATCCCACCCGGGACAGTGAACCCACGAAACCTTCGCGCCCTTCCCAACCCAGCCCATTCCCCAACTCCCGGATTCCCTCCCGCCGGCCGGGCTGGGATCATCCCGAGGGACGGAATCCGCGCGGCGCTCACCGTCGAAGACGGCCCGGCTGTACTGGGTGGTGGAGGCCAGGGGCAGGCAGGTGGTGTCGAACTTGTTCCCGTAATTCCCGATGCTGACCTCGAACTGGACGGCGCCGTCCACGCCCTGGAGCATCGTGGCCGAGTAGAAGGCGGCGAAGAGGGAATACTTCCGCCGGCGCAGGTATTTCTGGAATACAGACGGGAATTGGAGGCGGAGGAGGCGCTGAGGATGATCTCCCGGAGTCTGAGCTGGATGAGGCTGGAGGCTGAGGGAGTTGGGAAGGGGCTGGAAAACCAGGAAAAGCTGAGGGAATTGGGAAGGGGCTGGAGAACCAGGAAAAGCTGAGGGAATTGGGATTGGACTGGAGAACCAGGAAAAGCTGAGGGAATTGGGATTGGACTGGAGAACCAGGAAAAGCTGAGGCAGATGGGATTGGACTGGAGAACCAGGAGAAGCTGAGGGAATTGGGATTGGACTGGAGCATGAGGAAAAGCTGAGGGAATTGGGAAGGGACTGGAGAACCAGGAAAAGCTGAGGGAATTGGGAAGGGGCTGGAAAACCAGGAAAAGCTGAGGGAATTGGGATTGGACTGGAGAACCAGGAGAAGCTGAGGGAATTGGGATTGGACTGGAGCATGAGGAAAAGCTGAAGGAGGTGGGAAGGGGCTGGAGAACCAGGAAAAGCTGAGGGAATTGGGAAGGGGCTGGAGAACCAGGAAAAGCTGAGGGAATTGGGATTGGACTGGAGAACCAGGAGAAGCTGAGGGAATTGGGATTGGACTGGAGAACCAGGAAAAGCTGAGGGAATTGGGATAGGACTGGAGAACCAGGAAAAGCTGAGGGAATTGGGATTGGACTGGAGAACCAGGAAAAGCTGAGGGAATTGGGAATGGACTGGAGAACCAGGAAAAGCTGAGGGAATTGGGAATGGACTGGAGAACCAGGAAAAGCTGAGGGAATTGGGAATGGACTGGAGAACCAGGAAAAGCTGAAGGAGGTGGGAAGGGGCTGGAGCATGAGGAAAAGCTGAGGGAATTGGGATTGGACTGGAGAACCAGGAAAAGCTGAGGGAATTGGGATTGGACTGGAGAACCAGGAAAAGCTGAGGGAATTGGGAATGGACTGGAGAACCAGGAAAAGCTGAGGGAATTAGGATTGGACTGGAGAACCAGGAAAAGCTGAGGGAATTGGGATTGGACTGGAGAACAAGGAAAAACTGAGGGAATTGGGATTGGACTGGAGAACCAGGAAAAGATGAGGGAGATGAGAAAAGGCTGGAAAACCAGGGAAAACTGAGGGAATTGGGATTGGACTGGAGAACCAGGAAAAGCCGAGGGAGTCCGGAAGGGGCTGGACAACCAGGAAAAGCTGAGAGAACTGGGATTGGACTAGAGAACCAGGAAAAGCTGAAGGAGGTGGGAAGAGGACAGAGTACCAGGAAAAACTGAGGGAATTGGGATTGGACTGGAGAACCAGGAGAAGCTGAGGGGGGCCGGGAAAGGGCTGGAGAACCAGGAAAAGCTGAGGGAATTGGGATTGGACTGGAGAACCAGGAAAAGCTGAGAGAAGATGAGAAAAGGCTGGAAAACCAGGAAAAACAGGGAGATGGGAAAAGGCTGGAGAACCAGGAAAAGCTGAGGAAATTAGGAAGGGACTGGAGCACAAGGAAAAGCTGAAGGAGGTGGGAAGGGGACAGAGAACCAGGAAAAGCTGAAGGAGGTGGGATTGGACTGGAGAACCAGGAAAAGCTGAGGGAAGATGAGAAAAGGCTGGAAAACCAGGGAAAACAGGGAGATGGGAAAAGGCTGGAGAATCAGGAAAAGCTGAGGGAATTAGGAAGGGACTGGAGCATGAGGAAAAGCTGAAGGAGGTGGGAAGGGCCTGGAGAACCAGGAAAAGCCGAGGGAATTGGGATTGGACTGGAGAACCAGGAAAAGCTGAGGGAGATGAGAAAAGGCTGGAAAACCAGGGAAAACTGAGGGAATTGGGATTGGACTGGAGAACCAGGAAAAGCCGAGGGAGCTGGGAAAGGAGCTCATCTTGGATGAAAGGAGGATCCAGAGGGACCTTTTAGTTCTGCACAATTCCCTGGAATGCTGGAACAAGGTGGGAGTTGGGATCTGCTCTCAGGGAACGACAGGAAAAGAGGGAACGGCCTCAGGCTGTGCCAGGGAAGGCCCAGGTTGGACAGCAGCAGGAATTTCCTCATGGAAAGGGAGCTCAGGGATTGGAACTGCCCCGGGAGCTTTGGAATCCCCATCCCTGGAGGTGTCCATGGAATTCCTGGACGTGGCGCTCAGCGCCAAGGTGGGGATCGGGAACAGCTCGGACTCGATCACCCTGGAGGGATTTTCCAAACTCAGTGATCCCGGGACGGGAATTTTCTTGCAGAAGGAATAACAAACTGTGCAGCATGGGAATTTTGGGGGAATTTTAGGAAAACCGGATGGAAGAGGAGGCTCCAGCTTCTCATGGAAAAGGAGCCAAAGGAGGAAATCTGAGAGAGCTGGGAATGAAGGGAAATCCCCCAGAATGTCATGGGAAACCTTGGAATCTCCAGAACCTAAAGGAGACACGGCCTGGAGGGACAGGACACAGGGAATGGCTCCCACCGGGAAAGGGGAGATTGGGCTGGGATCTTGGGAATTGGGAATTCCTGGCTGGGAGGGTGGGAAGGGTCTGGGAATTCTGGAATTCCCAGATTTGCTGTGGCCGCCCCTGGATCCCTGGCAGTGTCCCAGTCCAGGTTGGGATGGATTTGGATCCACCTGGGATAGCGGGAGCTGTCCCTGGGTGGGAATGGATGGGATTTAATGTCTGGAGATCCAGGGGAACCAAGAGGGAAATCCAACAGGAAATCTCAGAAATTGTCCAGGAGCTGCGGGATGGCTTCCCTTGGATCCCTGGAATTGTCTCCAGGTTGGACAGGGCTTGGAGCAAACTGGGATTCTGGAAGGTGTCCCTGAACATGGAATGGTATGGGCTCGGAATTCTCCAGACCATTCCAGGTTTCTGGAGCCAGGCGGGGAGAGCTGGGAATGTTCACCTGGAGAAGGGAAAAATCCAGGGAATGCTCCGAGTCCCTGAAGGGGCTCCAGGAGAGCTGGAGAGGGACTGGGGACAAGGGCTGGAGGGACAGGACACAGGGAATGGCTTCCAGTGGGAAAGGGGAGCTTGGGCTGGGATCTTGGGAATTGGGAATTCCTGTCTGGGACGGTGGGGAGGGGCTGGGAATTCTGGAATTCCCGGATTTGCTGTGGCTGCCCCTGGATCCCTGGCAGTGTCCAAGGCCGGGTTGGACACTGGGGCTTGGATCCACCTGGGATCAGGGAATGTGTCCCTGCCCATGGAACCGGATCATCTTCAAGCTCCATTCCCACCCAAACCATTCCATGATCCCACAATTCCATGCCCACCACACCCAGCTCGGATGGACCAGCCTGGACACTTTGGGATGGAAATCCAGCAGGAAATCCCTCCAGGAGCTCACGGACCACGGCAGGGCCCCCACCCACGGCCGACACCCCTTCCGTAGCGTCCCACGTGCCAGCCCCAGAGATTTCCCGGGAATTCCAATACCTCCACCCTCAGGATGTCATCGGCAGGAATCTCCTCCACCTTCTGCTCCATGTGCTCCACCAGTTTGGTCTCCAGCTCCACCAGGATCCGGCCCCGATACGCGACGCCCTCGCCCTTTGGGATAGACCGGGAACAGGCGTCAGGATCCCGGGAATTCCCTTCCCGAGGCCGAGCTCTGCCTTTGCCTCCGAGGAGCTCCATCGCGGAGCAGCGAGATCGGGGAAGGAATTCCGGCCGGCGCTTCCGAGGCGGAATTTTGGGAGCGGAGCGGGATCGGGAGGCGTTAGCGGGAATAGCCGGGAGCGGGAAACGCAGCGCAGGCTCCTGATGACAAAGCCGGGTTGGGTTAGAAGCGGCTGTATTCTTTTTTTTTTTTTTGGGGAGAAAAGTTTGGGAAAAGGAGGGTTATTTTGGGACGCGCCGGGAAGCAGCCGATGTCACCTTTCCCAGATTGAGCGTCTCGTAGGGATCGGGGAATCCGGTGAATTCCCGGGGGCTGCCGTACAGGTTGATGTAGCAGGGCCCGAAGGTCGGCAGGAATCCCAGCCCGTCATCCACTGGGAATGGCAGGGAAAAGAGGGATTAGGGATTCCTGGAGGCACCCTGGGGAATGCGTCGCGCTCGCCGTGGGATCGCAGGGATCGCACAGCCGGAGGCCACCGAAATCCTGGAATTTCCGCCCGGTTCGAGTCCCGCGACCTCACCTTGGAGCGGGAGAAAGATACGGAGGGCGTGGCGCTGAATCCTGGGAATTGCCAATCCCGGGAAAAGCCCCCATGGAAAAGGGGCAAGGTCAGAGAGGGGTCGGACAAGAGTGAGAGTGACAGGAGAGAGGGAAGAGCCTCGGGATGTGCCGAGGGAGGTTTTTAGGCTGGATTCTCGGGAAAACTCCTTCCCGGAAAGGGCTGTCCCCATTCCTGGAGGGATTGAACATCCCTGTGGATGCGGCACTTGGAGACACGGATACGGGGTGGCCTTGTGAGCCCGTGGACCAGAGGGACTTTCCAACCCTGTGATTCCATGAGGAGAACCACTCGTTTTTCACGGAATTTTGCGCGGGAATCAAAGCCCTGAGCTCCGTGCGCCCGGCTGGCCCCGCATTCCGGACACGACGGCATCCCGGGAATCCCCAGAGGGCCGAACCGGAGCCATTCCCTTTTCCCAAGGTGCCCAAGTCATCCCAGCCAATCCCCCCCCCCCAGTCCAGAGAGCGGAACCAGTAAAACCAGTCCCGGGAAGTGCCGGAAAACCGGGAAGTTACTGGGAACGTACGATCCGAGGGTTTCAGAGGCTTCGCAGGAGCAGGAAACTCATCTGAGGCACAAAAAGAGGGAGAGAGGTTGGGAAAGGTCGGAAGAGGAGCCTGGAGAAGGGATGGAAGATGGGGATGAGGGTGGAGATTCCCACGGGTTTTAGTGCGGAGAGACAGAGAGAGAAAGGGAGAGGTTTTTCATGGAATCATGGAGTCATGGAATCATGGAGTCATGGAATGGTTGGGGCGGGAAGGGACCTTAAAGCCCATCCAGGTGCATCCAGGGACACTTCCCACTATCCCGGGTCGTTCCAAGCCTTGCCCAGCCCGGCCTTGGATCGCCCCAGAGGCTGTGGGATTGGGCAGGCAGCGGGATTGGCACATCCCTGAGCTGCATTCCCAGGCATTTCCTCGGGATCGATCAGATCCCGGTGGCGGGAAGGGAGACGCCAATCCTGGATCCCTCCATTCCCATCCTCCCTCCCGGCATCTCTCTCTCTCTCTCTCTCCATCCCATCCCAGGGTCTGTGGTGGGATCGGGATCGGGATCGGGATCGGGATCGGGCAGTGTTTTGCGTGGGACACGGGTGGAGCCCCTGGATCATGTCCTGATCCACGGAATGGCTTGGAAGGACCTTCAAGCTCATCCCATTCCATGCGCAGGGACGCATCCCTCTGTCCCGAGGCGCTCCCAGCTTTTTCCAGCGCGGCCATCCCGTGCCCCCACAGCTCACAGGGAGGTCACAACGCCAAGCGCGGAATTCCCGCTGGAACCGCGGGATCCCGTGGAAGCGCTGGCAGCGGGAAAAGCTCATGCAGGCGGAAGCTCCAAGCAGCTCCAAAGCCGTGTCCCGAATTCCCGCCCTCGCACCCGGCACCGGTGACAGCGACGCACGGCTGAGCCCTGCCACGCCCGGGGGTCCTTAACCGCGGAAAATTCCCGGGATTCGGGACAGCCGGATGGGAATTCCCACCCCGTGACAGCCCCTAAGTGTCACCTCGGGGGTGCCGCAGGGGGGACGCGGCCGCTGCCACCACCGGTGCCACCACCACGTGTCACCAACCTCCGGCACCCACGGACCCGCAGCCTCCGTCCCCCGTTCCCGAGAATCCACCGAATCCTAAATCCAGAGGGGTTGGATCCACCCGGAAGTGGGGCAGAGCTCCGAGTGACCCTAGGATCCCATTGTGTGTCCCCAGGGTGGGGACAATGACAGCTGTGACATTCCCAAAGCCACCTCCAGCCACGCCACAGGGCTCCTCCATAGGCCTCATTCCCAAGAATCCACCAAATCCCAAGAATCCAGAGGGGATGGATCCATCTGGAAATGGAGCACAGTGACCCCAGGACTCCATCCTGTGTCCCCGGGCAGGGATGGTGACAGCTGTGACATTCCCAAAGCCGCCTCCAGCCACGCCATGGAGCTCCTCCATAGCCCCATTCCCAAGAATCCACCAAATCCCAAGAATCCAGAGGGGATGGATCCATCCGGAAATGGGGCACAGTGACCCCAGGACCCCATCCTGTGTCCCCAGGCAGGGATGGTGACAGCTGTGACATTCCCAAAGCCACCTCCAGCCATGCCACAGGGCTCCTCCATAGCCTCATTCCCAAGAATCCACCAAATCCCAAGAATCCAGAGGGCTTGGATCCATCCGGAAATGGGGCACAGTGACCCCAGGACCCCATCCCGTGTCCCCAGGCAGGGATGGTGACAGCTGTGACATTCCCAAAGCCGCCTCCAGCCACGCCATGGAGCTCCTCCATAGCCCCATTCCCAAGAATCCACCAAATCCCAAGAATCCAGAGGGGTTGGATCCATCCGGAAATGGGGCAGAGCTTGGAATGACCCCAGGATCCCACCTCATGTCCCCAGGGTGGGGACACAGACACCTGTGACCACCCCAAAGTTACCAACAACCTCCCCAAAGCCATGCAGCTCCTCCATGGCCGCATTCCCAAGAATCCACCAAATCCCAAGAATCCAGAGGGCTTGGATCCATCCGGAAGTGGGGCAGGGCTTGGAATGACCCCAGGACCCCATCCCATGTCACCAAGGCAGGGACAGTGACAGCTGTGACCTCCCCAATGCCACCAACAACCTCCAGCCACACCACGGGCCTGCAACTTCCTTCTCCCATTCCCAAGAATCCACCAAATCCCAAGAATCCAGAGGGCTTGGATCCATCCAAGCGCACACAGCTCGGAGCGACCGCAGGAACACATCCCGTGTCCCCAGGCAGGGATGGTGACAGCTGTGACATTCCCAAAGCCACCTCCAGCCGCACCATGGAGCTCCTCCATGGCCGCATCCCCAAGAATCCATCAAATCCCAAGAATCCAGAGGGGATGGATCCATCTGGAAATGGGGCACAGTGACCCCAGGATCCCATCCCATGTCCCCAGGCAGGGACAGTGACAGCTGTGACATTCCCAAAGTCACCTCCAGCCACGCCATGGAGCTCCTCCATAGCCCCATTCCCAAGAATCCACCAAATCCCAAGAATCCAGAGGGGTTGGATCCATCCGGAAAGCACGCACATCTTGGAATGACCACGGGGACACATCCCGTGTCCCAAGACGAGGACGGTGACAGCTGTGACATTCCCAAAGTCACTAACAACCTCCAGCCACACCACGGGCCTGCAACTTCCTTCTCCCATTCCCAAGAATCCACCAAATCCCAAGAACCCACCAAATCCCAAGAATCCAGAGGGCTTGGATCCATCCAGAAACCGTGCACAGCTCGGAATGACCGCAGGACCCCATCCCGTGTCCCCAGGCAGGGACGGTGACAGCTGTGACATTCCCAAAGCCACCACCAACTGCCAGCCACGCCATGGAGCTCCTCCATAGCTCCATTCCCAAGAATCCACCAAATCCCAAGAATCCAGAGGGCTTGGATCCATCCAGAAAGCGCACACAGCTCGGAGCGACCACGGGAACACATCCCGTGTCCCCAGGCAGGGATGGTGACAGCTGTGACATTCCCAAAGTCACCTCCATGGCCACATCCCCAAGAATCTACCAAATCCCAAGAATCCAGAGGGGACAGATCCATCCAGAAATGGGGCAGAGCTTGGAATGACCACGGGAACCCATCCCATGTCCCCGAGGCAGGGACGGTGACAGCTGTGACATTCCCAAAGCCACCAACAACCTCCAGCCACACCACAGGCCTGCAGCTTCCTTCTCCCATTCCCAAGAATCCACCAAATCCCAAGAATCCAGAGGGCTTGGATCCATCCAGAAACCGTGCACAGCTCGGAATGACTGCAGGACCACATCCCGTGTCCCCAGGCAGGGATGGTGACAGCTGTGACATTCCCAAAGTCACCTCCAGCCGCACCATGGAGCTCCTCCATGGCCACATCCCCAAGAATCCACCAAATCCCAAGAATCCAGAGGGCATAGATCCATCCAGAAAGCGACCATAGTTCGGAGCGACCGCGGGAACACATCCCATGTCCCCAAGACGAGGACAGTGACAGCTGTGACATTCCCAAAGCCACCAACAACCTCCAGCCACACCACGGGCCTGCAACTTCCTTCTCCCATTCCTGAGAATCCACCAAATCCCAAGAATCCACCAAATCCCAAGAATCCAGAGTGCTTGGATCCATCCAGAAACCGTGCACAGCTCGGAATGACTGCAGGACCCCATCCCGTGTCCCCAAGGCGGGGACGGTGACAGCTGTGACATTCCCAAAGCCACCAACAACCTCCAGCCACGCCATGCAGCTCCTCCATAGCCCCATTCCCAAGAATCCACCAAATCCCGAGAATCCAGAGGGCTTGGATCCATCCGGAAATGGGGCAGGGCTCGGAATGACCCCAGGACCCCATCCCGTGTCCCCAGGCAGGGCCAGTGACAGCTGTGACATTCCCAAAGTCACCCACGCCATGGAGCTCCTCCATAGCCCCATTCCCAAGAATCCACTAAATCCCAAGAATCCAGAGGGGTTGGATCCATCCAGAAAGCGCACACAGCTCGGAATGACCCCAGGACCCCATCCCGTGTCCCAAGACGAGGACGGTGACAGCTGTGACATCCCCAAAGCCACCAACAACCTCCAGCCACACCACGGGCCTGCAACTTCCTTCTCCCATTCCCAAGAATCCACCAAATCCCAAGAATCCAGAGGGCTTGGATCCATCCAGAAAGCGCACACAGCTTGGAAGGAACACATCCCATGTCCCCAGGCAGGGCCGGTGACAGCTGTGACATTCCCAAAGCCACCTCCCGCCATGCCATGGAGCTCCTCCATAGCCCCATTCCCAAGAATCCACCAAATCCCAAGAATCCAGAGGGGATGGATCCATCTGGAAATGGGGCACAGTGACCCCAGGACCCCATCCCGTGTCCCCAGGCAGGGCCGGTGACAGCTGTGACATTCCCAAAGCCACCACCAACTGCCAGCCATGCCATGGAGCTCCTCCATGGCCGCATCCCCAAGAATCCACCAAATCCCAAGAATCCAGAGGGCTTGGATCCATCCAGAAATGGGGCAGAGCTTGGAAGGAACACATCCCGTGTCCCCAGGCAGGGCCGGTGACAGCTGTGACATTCCCAAAGCCACCTCCAGCCGCGCCATGCAGCTCCTCCAAGGCCATGCATTCCCAAACCCCGCCCTGCTTCCCGCCCTTACCCTCCAGCTCCCCGCCGGGGGCGGAAATCTTGGACATTCCCAGGAAGGCGGTGCCGATGACGTCGTTGTGCGTCAGGCGGTCCCTGCGGGGTGACATCGTCACTTTTGGGGACATCCCCGAGCCCCCATCCCGCCGCTCCGGGCACCCGGGAACGCCCTTCCCGCTCACCAGTCGGTCACGCGGATCCTCATCCGCTCGCACATGGAAGGGAACTGGGAAAAGGGATACGGGGAAGAGGGTGAGCCTTCGGAGCCGGGGGACAGCGGGAAGGGGCCTTGGGAATGCCGGAGCTCACCACGGCCGGCAGCGTCAGGCACTGGTTCCACTGGGGGTTGGCGTTCTTCTCCAGGATCCGGGAATAGAGCTGGAAGGGGGAGGGACGGGAAGAGGGAAAAGTTGGTGTTGGCCCGGGAAAGCGGCTGTTGGGGCAATTCATGGAGTTGGGAAGCCTCGGATTCCCTAAAATCCGGCTTCGGCTTCCCTAAAATCTGGCCTCAGGTTCCCTAAAATCCGGCTTCGGATTCCCTAAAATCTGGCCTCAGGTTCCCTAAAATCCGGCCTTAGATTCCCGAAAGTTGAGGCTCTGATTCCCCTAAATCCTGCTTCAGATTCCCTAAAATCCAGCCTTAGATTCCCGAAAGTTGAGGCTCTGACTCCTCCAAATCCTGCTTCAGATTCCCTAAAATCCAGCCTCAGGCTCCCTAAAATCCAGACTTAGATTCCCGAAAGTTGAGGCTCTGATTCCCCCAAATCCGGCTTCAGCTTCCCTAAAATCCTGCTTCAGATTCCCTAAAATCCAGCCTCAAGTTCCTGAAAGTTGAGGCTGTGATTCTCCCAAATCCTGCTTCAGATTCCCTAAAATCCTGCTTCAGATTCCCTAAAATCCAGCCTCAAGTTCCTGAAAGTTGAGGCTCTGATTCTCCCAAATCCTGCTTCAGATTCCCTAAAATCCTGCTTCAGATTCCCTAAAATCCAGCCTCAGGTTCCCTAAAATCTGGCCTTAGATTCCCGAAAGTTGAGGCTCCGATTCTGCCAAATCCTGCTTCAGATTCCCTAAAATCCAGCCTCAGGTTCCCTAAAATCTGGCCTTAGATTCCCGAAAGTTGAGGCTCCGATTCTGCCAAATCCTGCTTCAGATTCCCTAAAATCCAGCCTCAGGTTCCCTAAAATCCAGCCTCAGCCCTCTCAAAACCTGGCCTCAAATTCCCTAAAACCTGACCTCAAATTCCCCAAAACCCAGTCTCAGGCTCCTCAAAATCCAGCCTCAGATTTCCTAAAATTCTGCCTCAGATGCCCTGAAGTTGGGACTCAGATTCCCCCAAATCCAGCCACAGGTTCTGCAAACTCCAGCTTCAAATTCCCTAAAATCCAGCCTCAAATTCCCTAAAATCCAGCCTCAAATTCCACGGGGTTCCCAAACCCCCTGTGGCAGGAGGCAGAGGATGTTTCGGATTTCCCAGGGATCTTCCCGCCTTGGGACCAGCGGGATCACATTTGCCCCATTCCAAGAGCAAATTCCCCCATTCCAAGGTTGAATTCCCCTATCCCAGGGCCAAATTCCCTCACAAAGACAAAATTCCTCCATTAAATGACCAAATTTCCTCATTCCAGGAGCCGGCCTGGGGATCCACAGGGAATGTCCCACTGCCATCCCAGTCCCAAGGACATCCCGGTGCCATCCCAATCCCAAAAAAAACTGGGAGGGAATGTCCCACTGCCATCCCAGTGCCATCCCAATCCCGAATTCCTGGGGATTGCCTTGCTGCCATTCCAACCGCAAGGACATCCCACTGAAATCCCAATCCCGAAGATCTGGGTGGGAATGTCCCACTGCCATTCCAAACCCAAGGACACCCCACTGAAATCCCAACCCCAGGGATCCACAGGGAATGTCCCACTGCCATCCCAACCCCAAGGACATCCCGGTGCCATCCCAATCCTGAAGATCTGGGTGGGAATGTCCCACTGCCATCCCAACCCCAAGGACATCCCGGTGCCATCCCAATCCTGAAGATCTGGGTGGGAATGTCCCACTGCCATCCCAAACCCAAGGAAATCCCACTGAAATCCCAATCCCAGAGACCCGGGAGGGATTGTCCCACCGAAATCCCAACACCTAAGACATCCCACAGCCATTCCCAATCCCAGGATGATCCTGCCGTTATCCCAGCCCTGGGAACTCCCCGCTGCCATCCCAGTCCTAAGGACATCCCACTGCCATCCCAATCCCAAGGACATCCCGGTGCCATCCCAATCCCGAAGATCTCGGTGGGAATGTCCCATTGCCATCCTAATCCCAAGGGCACCCCACTAAAATCCTGACCCCAGGGATCCACAGGGAATGTCCCACTGCCATCCCAGTCCCAAGGACATCCCAGTGCCATCCCAATCCCAAAAAAACTGGGAGGGAATGTCCCACTGCCATCCCAATCCCGAATTCCTGGGGATTGCCTTGCTGCCATTCCAACCGCCAGGACATCCCACTGAAATCCCAACCCCAGGGATCCACAGGGAGTGTCCCACTGCCATCCCAATCCCAGGGAAATCCCGGTTCCATCCCAGTCCCAAACATCCGGGTAGGAATATTCCACTGCCATTCCAACCTCAAGAACATCCCACTGAAATCCCAATCCCGAAGATCTGCGTGGGAATGTCCCACTGCCATTCCAAACCCAAGGAAATCCCGGTGCCATCCCAATCCTGAAGATCTGGGTGGGAATGTTCCACTGCCATTCCAAACCCAAGGACATCCCAATCCCAAAGATCTGGGAGGGAATGTCCCACTGCCATTCCAAACCCAAGGACATCCCAATCCCAAAGATCTAGGAGGGAATGTCCCACTGCCATTCCAAACCCAAGGACATCCCAATCCCAAAGATCTGGGTGGGAATGTCCCACTGCCATTCCAAACCCAAGGACATCCCACTGAAATCCCAATCCCAGAGACCCGGGAGGGATTGTCCCACCGAAATCCCAACACCTAAGACATCCCGATGCCATTCCCAATCCCAGGATGATCCCGCCGTTATCCCAGCCCTGGGAACAGCCCGCTGCCATCCCAGTCCTAAGGACATCCCACTGCCATCCCAATCCCAGGGATTTGGGAGGGAATGTCCCACTGCCATTCCCAATCCCAGGATGATCCCGCTGTTATCCCAGCCCTGGGAACACGCCACTGCCATCCCAATCCTGACGACATCCCAATCCCAAAAATCCTGGCAACTGCCCTGCCACCATCCCAGCCCCATCCCAGGACACCCCAGTGACATCCCAATCCCAAAGATCTGGGAGGGAATGTCCCACTGCCATTCCAAACCCAAGGACATCCCAATCCCAAAGATCTGGGAGGGAATGTCCCACTGCCATTCCAAACCCGAGGACATCCCAGTGCCATCCCAATCCCAAAAAACTGGATAGGAATGTCCCACTGCCATCCCAATCCCAAAAATCAGGGTGGGAACGTCCCACTGCCATCCCAATCCCAAAATCCTGGCGACTGTCCTGCCACCATCCCAGCCCCATCCCAGGACACCCCAGTGACATCCCAATCCCAAAGATCTGGGAGGGAATGTCCCACTGCTATTCCAAACCCAAGGACATTCCAATCCCAATATCTGGGAGGGAATGTCCCACTGCCATTCCAAACCCAAGGACATCCCAATCCCAAAGATCTGGGAGGGAATGTCCCACTGCCATTCCAAACCCGAGGACATCCCGGTGCCATCCCAATGCCGAAAAACTGGATGGGAATGTCCCACTGCCATCCCAGTTCAGAGGACATCCCACTGAAATCCCAATCCCGAAGATCTGGGAGGGAATATCCCGATGCCATTCCCAATCCCAGGATGATCCCGCTGTTATCCCAGCCCCGGGAACACGCCGCTGCCATCCCAATCCCTGGTTCCTCCCGCTGCCATTCCCGGGATCCCAGAGGATCCCGTTCTGCTGACCGTTTTCCCGGCAAAGCTGACTTCCACGAAGGGATCCACCAGGTTCTTCTTGTTGCTCTCGAAGCCGAAGATCTGCCGGACGTTGTCCATGACGGCGTCGTCCACTGGGAAAAGAGGGAGACGCCAAAATCCATGGAATTCCGCGGCATCCGGAGGGCCTCAGCGGTCCCACCAGCGGGAGGAGACAAAACCAGTTCGGACCAGTAAGAAACTTCCCACAAAAACCACCCAATATCCTTGGATCTAGATACGGATCTTTCCCTCCTCCGGGCCATGATTCCTGCCCGGAATGTGGCGGTTCCGAGGGAGATCCGGAGGGAAAACCTACTCTGGGGCAAATCCTCGGCTTTGAAGATCCGGAGGCAGAACTGGGCCCCCCGGAGCGCGATCCCGGTGGGACGCAGCAGGTTGGACTCGATGTCCTCCTTCTCCTCGGCCGCATCCTTCTTCTCCAGCTGCGGGAAGAGGGCAGCGGGAAAAGTCACCCCCGGATCCCGGGAATCAGCCGGGGAATCCCGGAGGAGAGAGGCCGGGTGGATTTATGGAATTGCCATCCCAAACGGAGCGCCCAAGGGGAGGACGGAGGGGGATCGGAGCAGCCTGGGATAGCGGGAAGAGCCCCTGGATGTGGAATGGGATATAAGGGCTCCTCCAAACCCAAACCATTCCAGGATTCTGGAGCTCTGGGAGAGCTGGGAATGTTCCCCTGGAGAAGGGAAAAATCCAGGGAATGCTCTGAGTCCCTGAAGGGGCTCCAGGAGAGCTGGAGAGGGGCTGGGGACAAGGGCTGGAGGGACAGGACACAGGGAATGGCTTCCACTGGGAAAGGGGAGATTGGGCTGGGATCTTGGGCATTGGGAATTCCTGGCTGAGATGGAATTCTGGGAATTCCCAGCTTTGCTGTGGCTGCCCCTGGATCCCTGGCAGAGCCCAAGGCCAGGCTGGGATGGGTTTGGATCCACCTGGGATAGCTGGAGGCATCCCTGGGTGGGAATGTGATGGGATTTGAGATCCACCCCCAACCCAAACCATTCCATGATTCCATAAGAAAACGCAGCGCTCTTCCCCCAAAACAGAGGAAGATCCAAGCTGCGGTTTCCCTGGGAACGGCCGCGGGGGTTGGTGACTCTGGGCCGGAATATCCCAAGGCTGGAACATCCCCCCCATTCCCAGCGGGAATACTCACGGGAGCTTCGTCTCCAGGCCCCAGCACGCAGGCGCTGACCTTCAGGTAGCCCTTGGCTCCCGCGGAAAAATCCTCCGGATCCGAGAGGAGCAGCCACTTCCTGCGGAAAGCGTGTTCTGCGGGAAAACACGGAAAGCTGGGAGTCGGTCCTGGGATGTGCGGGGAGGTCGGGAATGCTCCTGGGTGGGGTTTAAATGGAAATTATGGCATGGGAAAGGGGAAAATTTCAGTTCCTTTCCCGGGAAGGGACCAGGGAATAGAGTTCATTGGAAGAGAATTCCCAGAGAAGCTATGGATGCTCCATCCCTGGAACCGTCCAAGGCCAGGTTGGACATCGAGGCTTGGAGAAAACTGGGATGGAAGATCCCTAGAACATGGATGGGGTGGGAATGGGCTGGGACTTCAGGTCCCTTCCCATCCAAACCATTCCAGGATTATGCCCTGGAGCCAGGCTGGGAGAGCTGGGAATGTTCCCCTGGAGAAGGGAAAAATCCAGGGAATGCTCAGAGTCCCTCAAGGGGCTCCAGGAGAGCTGGAGAGGGACTGGGGACAAGGGCTGGAGGGACAGGACACAGGGAATGGCTTCCACTGGGAAAGGGGAGCTTGGGCTGGGATCTTGGGAATTGGGAATTCCTGTCTGGGAGGGTGGGGAGGGGCTGGGAATTCTGGAATTCCCAGATTTGCTGTGGCTGCCCCTGGATCCCTGGCAGTGCCCAAGGCCAGGTTGGACACTGGGGCTTGGATCCACCTGGGATAGAGGAATTTTTCCCTGGATGGAACCGGAGGATCCTTAAGTTCCCTCCCCACTCAAACCATTCCGGGATTCCGTGATCACGGATCCGGGGATCCTCTATGGAAGAGCTGGGATGTGTGGGCACGTTTCCCAAAAAAAAAAAACAAAACCGAAGGAGTTTCCCAAGGCTCACTTGGCTCGGAGTAAACGGCCTCCACATCCATCTGTGGGATCAAAGGAAAAGGAGATTCCAGAGTCCATCCAGAGTGGGAAACGCCGGGAAGAGGCAATGGGATCTTACCCGGAATTCCCCGATCACCGAATCCGCGCGGAACGATCGAGAGTCCACGACCTGAAAATGAGGGGAAATGGGTGATCCAACCCAAATCCCGCCGGGATGGAGCATCCTGGGGAACGGGGGGTGTTTCCCTGGGAAGGGGAGAATTCCAGGATTTCCCAGCGCTCACCGTGAGGAAAATGGGAGCATCGAACAGCTCCGATGGCGACTCGAAGACGTTGAAGAAAAACGTCTGTGGAAAACCGGGATGAGGATGAGGAACTATCCCAGTTTCCCCCATTCCCACATCCTGGCCTCTCCCAGGAATCGCTGGAGTGGGAATTCCCGCCGACCTCATCGAAGAAGGGGCTGTTCCCTTTCCGGATCCGCGTTCTCCGGGTTTGTCCGGCCACCGTCACCTTCACCACCGGCCGGATCTGGATCCCGGGAAGCTGCCGGGCCTCGATGACCCTCACCCGGATCTGGGATGGGATGGGGGACAGGGAATCAGCAGGGTGGGAATCACCGGGATCATCCCATGGGATGAGATGGACAGGGAATCAGCAGGGTGGGAATCACCGGGATCATCCCATGGGATGGGATGGACAGGGAATCAGCAGGGTGGGAATCACCGGGATCATCCCATGGGATGGAGGACAGGGAATCAGCAGGGTGGGAATCACCGGGATCATCCCATGGGATGGGATGGACAGGGAATCAGCAGGGTGGGAATCACTGGGATCATCCCATGGGATGGGATGGACAGGGAATCAGCAGGGTGGGAATCACCGGGATCATCCCATGGGATGGACAGGGAATCAGCAGGGTGGGAATCACCGGGATCATCCCATGGGATGGACAGGGAATCAGCAGGGTGGGAATCACTGGGATCATCCCATGGGATGAGATGGACAGGGAATCAGCAGGGTGGGAATCACTGGGATCATCCCATGGGATGGACAGGGAATCAGCAGGGTGGGAATCACCGGGATCATCCCATGGGATGGGATGGACAGGGAATCAGCAGGGTGGGAATCACCGGGATCATCCCATGGGATGGGGGACAGGGAATCAGCAGGGTGGGAATCACTGGGATCATCCCATGGGATGGACAGGGAATCAGCAGGGTGGGAATCACCGGGATCATCCCATGGGATGGGATGGAGGACAGGGAATCAGCAGGGTGGGAATCACTGGGATCATCCCATGGGATGGGGGACAGGGAATCAGCAGGGTGGGAATCACTGGGATCATCCCATGGGATGGACAGGGAATCAGCAGGGTGGGAATCACCGGGATCATCCCATGGGATGGGATGGAGGACAGGGAATCAGCAGGGTGGGAATCACTGGGATCATCCCATGGGATGGGGGACAGGGAATCAGCAGGGTGGGAATCACTGGGATCATCCCATGGGATGGACAGGGAATCAGCAGGGTGGGAATCACTGGGATCATCCCATGGGATGGGATGGGATGGACAGGGAATCAGCAGGGTGGGAATCACTGGGATCATCCCATGGGATGGGGGACAGGGAATCAGCAGGGTGGGAATCACTGGGATCATCCCATGGGATGGACAGGGAATCAGCAGGGTGGGAATCACCAGGATCATCCCATGGGATGGGATGGACAGGGAATCAGCAGGGTGGGAATCACCGGGATCATCCCATGGGATGGGATGGACTGGGAATCAGCAGGGTGGGAATCACCGGGATCATCCCATGGGATGGGATGGACAGGGAATCAGCAGGGTGGGAATCACTGGGATCATCCCATGGGATGGGATGGACAGGGAATCAGCAGGGTGAGAATCACTGGGATCATCCCATGGGATGGGATGGACAGGGAATCAGCAGGGTGGGAATCACTGGGATCATCCCATGGGATGGGATGGACAGGGAATCAGCAGGGTGGGAATCACCGGGATCATCCCATGGGATGAGATGGAGGACAGGGTATCAGCAGGGTGGGAATCACTGGGATCATCCCATGGGATGGACGACAGGGAATCAGCAGGGTGGGAATCACCGGGATCATCCCATGGGATGGGATGGACAGGGAATCAGCAGGGTGGGAATCACCGGGATCATCCCATGGGATGAGATGGACGACAGGGAATCAGCAGGGTGGGAATCACCGGGATCATCCCATGGGATGGGATGGACAGGGAATCAGCAGGGTGGGAATCACCGGGATCATCCCATGGGATGGAGGGCCAGGATTCACCGGGATCATCCCATGGATGGAGGGCAGGGAATCACTGGGATCAGGGATGGGATGGACCACAGGGAATCACCCAGATCCCACAGGATGGGGGACAGGGAATCACCGAGATCTGGGATGAAGGACAAGGAATAACCGGAATCATCCCATGGGATGGAGAGCAAGGAATCAATGGGATCGTCCCAGGGAATGGAGGACAGGGAATCACTGAGATCAGGGATGGGACAGAGGAAAGGAAATCACCGGGATGTGGGATGGGATGGGATGGGATGGGATGGGATGGGATGGGATGGGATGGGATGGGATGGGATGGGATGGGATCCATGGGATGGGATCCATGGGATGGGATGGGATTGGATGGGATGGGATTGGATGGGATCCATGGGATGGGATCCATGGGATGGGAGACAAGGAATCACCGGGATCATCCCACGGGATGCAGGACAAGGAACCACCAGGACAACCTGCAGCGTTTTCTGGGAACAGCTCATCCCACCTGGAAATCCTGCGGTTTGTTGGATAAAGGCTTTTTGGGAGAGCTCCTCCTCCTCCTCTTCACCCCCTGGATGTGATTCCCGGACGGTTTCCTCGGGAACAACGGCGGCTCCGAGCCCGGCGCTCCCGAGGACGCCGAGGGCTCCGTGTCCACCGCGGCCTCCGGATCTTCCGCGTCCTCCTCTCCGGCCGTCTCTGCCCGGCGGGAGGAGGGAAAGGTGGGATTCGGGAATGGGTTCGGATTCCAGGATGCCGGGACGGGAAGGGGTGGCGGTTACCGGTGACCGTGTCCAGCTCGGCGGCAGCCGGGGCCGGCTCCGGAGGGGCCGGAGGAGGGAAAAGCGGGATAGCGCCCGGAGGGGGGATGTAGGAGACCTGCAGGAACAGGGAAGCCTGGAAAAGAGGGAATGAGTGTGAGGAAAGATGGGATGGGAGAAGTGGGGTCAGACTGGGAGGGAAGGGATTCGGACTGGGATAAACTGGGAGGGAAGGGATTCGGACTGGGATCAAACTGGGAGGGAAGGGATTCGGACTGGGATAAACTGGGAGAGGAGGGATTTGGACTGGGATAAACTGGGAGGAAAAGGATTCAGACTGGGATAAACTGGGAGGGAAGGGAGTCGGACTGGAATCAAACTGGGAGAGCAAGGATTCAGACTGGGATAAACTGGGAGGGAAGGGAGTTGGACTGGGATCAAACTGGGAGAGCAAGGATTCAGACTGGGATAAACTGGGAGGGAGAGGATTCAAAATGGGATCAAACTGGGAAGGAAGGGATTTGGACTGGGATCAAACTGGGAGGGACATGGATCAGACCAGTCCCAGACTGGGAGGGATGTGGCTCAGACTGGGATCAAACTGGGAGGGAGAGGATTCAGACTGGGATCAAACTGGGAGGGACAGGCTCGGACTGGGATCAAACTGGGAGAGCAAGGATTCAGACTGGGATAAACTGGGAGGGAAGGGAGTCGGACTGGGATCAAACTGGGAGTTTCAGCTGGGACAGACAGGAATCAAACTGATCCCAAACTGGGAGCCACAACTGATCCCAAACTGGGAGCTCCAGCTGATCCCAAACTGGGAGCTCCAGCCGATCCCAAACTGGGAGCTCCAGCTGATCCCAAACTGGGAGCTCCAGCCGATCCCAAACTGGGAGCTCCAGTCAGTCCCAAACTGGGAGCTCCAGCCGATCCCAAACTGGGAGCTCCAGCTGATCCCAAACTGGGAGCTCCAGCCGATCCCAAACTGGGAGCTCCAGCTGATCCCAAACTGGGAGCTCCAGCCGATCCCAAACTGGGAGCTCCAGTCAGTCCCAAACTGGGAGCTCCAGCTGATCCCAAACTGGGAGCTCCAGTCAGTCCCAAACTGGGAGCTCCAGCCGATCCCAAACTGGGAGCTCCAGCTGATCCCAAACTGGGAGCTCCAGCCGGTCCCAAACTGGGAGCTCCAGCCGGTCCCAAACTGGGAGCTCCAGTCAATCCCAAACTCGGAGCTCCAGCCAATCCCAAACTGGGAGCTCCAGCCGATCCCAAACTGGGAGCTCCAGCCGGTCCCAAACTGGGAGCTCCGACTGGTCCCAAACTGGGAGCTCCAGCCGATCCCAAACTGGGAGCTCCAGCCGGTCCCAAACTGGGAGCTCCAGCCAATCCCAAACTGGGAGCTCCAGTCAGTCCCAAACTGGGAGCTCCAGCTGATCCCAAACTGGGAGCTCCAGTCAGTCCCAAACTGGGAGCTCCAGTCAGTCCCAAACTGGGAGCTCCAGCTGATCCCAAACTGGGAGCTCCAGCTGATCCCAAACTGGGAGCTCCAGCCGATCCCAAACTGGGAGCTCCAGTCAGTCCCAAACTGGGAGCTCCAGCCGATCCCAAACTGGGAGCTCCGACTGATCCCAAACTGGGAGCTCCAGCCGATCCCAAACTGGGAGCTCCAGCCGATCCCAAACTGGGAGCTCCAGCTGATCCCAAACTGGGAGCTCCAGTCAGTCCCAAACTGGGAGCTCCAGCCGATCCCAAACTGGGAGCTCCAGCCGATCCCAAACTGGGAGCTCCGACTGATCCCAAACTGGGAGCTCCAGCTGATCCCAAACTGGGAGCTCCAGTCAGTCCCAAACTGGGAGCTCCAGCCGATCCCAAACTGGGAGCTCCAGCTGATCCCAAACTGGGAGCTCCAGTCAGTCCCAAACTGGGAGCTCCAGCCGATCCCAAACTGGGAGCTCCAGCCGATCCCAAACTGGGAGCTCCGACTGATCCCAAACTGGGAGCTCCAGCTGATCCCAAACTGGGAGCTCCAGCCGATCCCAAACTGGGAGCTCCAGCTGATCCCAAACTGGGAGCTCCAGCCGATCCCAAACTGGGAGCTCCAGCCGATCCCAAACTGGGAGCTCCAGCCGATCCCAAACTGGGAGCTCCAGTCAGTCCCAAACTGGGAGCTCCAGCCGATCCCAAACTGGGAGCTCCAGCTGATCCCAAACTGGGAGCTCCAGCTGATCCCAAACTGGGAGCTCCAGCTGATCCCAAACTGGGAGCTCCAGTCAATCCCAAACTGGGAGCTCCAGTTGATCCCAAACTGGGAGCTCCAGCCGATCCCAAACTGGGAGCGGGCTCTCACCCCGGTGCTCTCCTTGCGCGAATCCAGCAGCGGGAGCTGGAACGATGCCGCCAGGCCGGGAGCGCCCAGAACAT
>NW_026690478.1:0-24352 GCF_015227805.2 Hirundo rustica | reverse complement strand
TTTGGGACTCTGGAAAGGGAATTTGGGAATTGCAGCAGAGATGCCCGTGATGTACAGGGCAGGCTGCCTGCGGGACGGTACGGAGAATTCCTGGGAATTTCGGGGATTTGGGGGATTTTAGAGGGAATTTTGAGGATTTTAGAGTGCGTTTTGGGGTTCTAGAAGGGGATATTCGGGATTTCAGAGGGAAATTTGGGGTTCTCGAAGGGAATTTTGGGGGTTGTAGAAGGAATGTTTGGATTTGAGAGGGAATTTGGGGATCCCAGTTGGGAATTTCGCCATTCCAGCAGGGAATTTGGGGATTTGAGAGGGAATCTGGGGATTCCAGGAGGGAGTTTTGGGATCCCAGCAGAGAAATTGGGGATTCTAGAGAGGAATTTCAGGATCCCAACAGGGAATTTGGGGATTTGAGAGGGAATTTCAGGATCCCAGCAGGAAATCCGGGGATTGGGGATCCTCCCTCCTCTCCCCATCCCGAATTCCCGATGTTTTTCACCCGCTCTCCGCAGACGTGGTGTTCTTCATTTACCTCTAGGAATTCCACAGGGAATTCGGGGATTTCAGAGGGAATTTGGGGATTCTCAAGAGGAATTTGGGGATTCCGGCGGGAATTTGGGGTTCCCAGAAGGGAATTTCGCCATTCCAGCGGGAATTTGGGGATCCCAGAAGGGAATTTCGCCGTTCCAACGGGAATTTGGGGATCTCAGAGGGAGTTTGGGGATCCCAGCCAGGGAATCCCGGGATCCTCCCTCCTCTCCCCGTCCCAAATTCCCGAATTCCCGATGTTTTTCCCCCCCCTCTCTCCGCAGACGTGGTGTTCTTCATTTACCTCTACCAGCGCTGGATCTACCGCGTGGACCCCACGCGCGTCAACGAATTCGGGGGCACCGGGGAGACCCCCAAAGCCCCCCGCCCCTCCCCCAGCCCCACAGCGCTGCCCCCCGCCCCTCCCCCAGCCCCCCACAAACCCCCGGAGGACAAAAAGAAGGATTAACCCCTCCCCCACCCCTCCTCGGACCCAAAATTCCCAAAAAAAACCCCAAACCCCACAAAAAAAATCCCCTCCACGTTTGGGGGGCGGTGGGGGAGGGCTGGGGGGGCCCCTCCCGGATTTCCTGCGTCCCCATTGGTCAGGACGGGATTTTGGGGGGGGGTGGGGGGGTGAGGGGGGGGTGTTTTTTGGGGGGGGGGGAGGGGGTGTCCCTGTTCTCCCCCTTCCCCTTTTCCCCTCTCCGGCGTCGCCTCCCGGATTTTGTCACGTCGTCCCTGTCGTGCTCCATCCATCCCCATCGTCCGCTGTGGTAGGAAAAGTGTCCACGGAGCCATAAAGAGCTGATTTCACTCCAAAAAAAAAAACAACAAAAAAAAAAACCCACAAATTCCAAATTTATTCTTTTCCTTTCATCAGCTTTTTCGGGGATTTCCTCACGCTTTTAGGGTTTCCTGACCATTTGGCATTTTTTGAGGGGGGTTTTTCCCAGTTTCTTGAGGGGTTTTTCCCGATTTTTTGAGGGTTTTTTCTGCTTTTTTGAAGGGATTTTTCCCCAATTTTTTGAGGGGGTTTCCTGCTTTTTTGGAGCCTTTTTCTGAGGGGATTTTTCCCGCCTTTTTCTGAGGGAGATTTTTTCCCGTCTTTTTCTGAGGGGGATTTTTCCCACCTTTTTCTGAGGGGAATTTTTCCCGCCTTTTTCTGAGGGGGATTTTTTCCCCTCGCCTTTTTCTGAGGGGGATTTTTCCTGCCTTTTTCTGAGGGGGATTTTTTCCCGCCTTTTTCTGAGGGGGATTTTTCCCGCCTTTTTCTGAGGGGGATTTTCCCGCCTTTTTCTGAGGGGATTTTTCCCGCCTTTTTCTGAGGGGGATTTTTCCCGCCTTTTTCTGAGGGAGATTTTTCCCACCTTTTTCTGAGGGAGATTTTTTCCCGCCTTTTTATGAGGGGGATTTTCCTGCCTTTTTCTGAGGGGGATTTTTTCCAGCCTTTTTCTGAGGGGGATTTTCCTGCCTTTTTCTGAGGGGGATTTTTTCAGCCTTTTTCTGAGGGAGATTTTTCCCGCCTTTTTCTGAGGGGGATTTTTTCCTGCCTTTTTCTGAGGGAGATTTTTTCCTGTCTTTTTCTGAGGGGGGGATTTTTTTCCCGCCTTTTTCTGAGGGAGATTTTTTCCTGCCTTTTTCTGAGGGGGATTTTCCCGCCTTTTTCTGAGGGGGATTTTTTCCCGCCTTTTTCTGAGGGGGATTTTTCCCGCTTTTTTCTGAGGGGAGGATTTTTTTCCCCCGCCTTTTTCTGAGAGTTTTTTCCCTATTTTTGTGAGGGGTTTTCCTGCTTTTTTTGACGGGATTTTGCGGCTTCTTTTAGGGGATTTTATTGCCTTTTTTTTGAGGGATTTTTCCCACCTTTTTTGAGGTGATTTTCCTGCTTTTTTGTGAGGGGGTTTTCCGGCTCTTTTGGGGGAATTTTCCTGCTTTTTTCAGGGGATTTCCCTGCTTTTTTGAGGGGCTTTTCCCACCTTTTTGGCGGCTTTCCCCACTTTTTTTGAAGCATCTTCACGTATTTTGGGGAGATCTTCCCACTGCTTGGAGGGATATTTCCACTTTTTGGGTGGTTTTTCCTGCTTTTCAGGGCAGTTTTCCCACTTCTTCGGGGGTATTTTCTCACCAATTCGAGATTTTTCCCAATTTGGGGGCGGATATTTCCACTTCATTGTGGGTTTCCACACTTTTTGTGGGATTTTTCCCAATTTTGGGGGGGTTTTCCCACTTTTGGGTGGTGGTTATTTCCACTTTATTGTCAGTTTTCACACTTTTGGGAGGAATTTTCCCTCTTTGCAGGATTTCCCCTTTTTGGGGCAGTTTCCCCATTTTTCTGGGGAGGTTTTCCCACTTTTGGGGGGAATTTTCTCACTTTTAGGGGGGAATTTCCCACTTTTCATGGAGGCTTTCCTGCTTTTTTGGGGGATATTTCCACTTTATTGTGGATTTTCACATTTCTGAGGGGAATTGTCTCACTTTTGGGGGGGATTTTCCCACTTTTCGTGGAGGCTTTCCTGCTTCTTGGGGGGATATTTCCACTTTATTGTCGGTTTTCACATTTCTGGGGCGATTTTCCCGTTTTTGGGCGGGGATTTTCCCACTTTTTGGGCGGTTTTCCTGCTTTTTCAGGGATTTTCCCATCTTTTTTTTTTCTTGGAAAAGTCGCCTCGGGTGGAGCAGCAGCTCCAGGGATGAGGGAGCCCCAATCTGGGGGTGTCCCGGTAATTTTGGGGGGTGTCCCGGTAATTTTGGGGGGGTCGCGGGGGTCTCTCCGTGTCCCCCTCCCCTCCTCCCGCCAGTCACGTGTCACGGGCAGCGGCCCCGCCCCTCGGCCACGTGCCCCGAGCAGGCCCCGCCCCCTCACGTGTCCCAGCACCGGCCCCGCGGCCGCACGCGGCGCGCGGAGGGCACGTGACCTGGAGCGGCAGCTCCCATTGGCCGCCGGAGCTGTCGGTCAAACTCGGAGAGGGCGGGACGCGGGTGGGGCTTGGGGAGTCCTGGGTTCGCCCTCAGAACCGGGACCGGGGACCCCGAACGGGAACCGGCACCGGGACCCTAAGAACCGGCACCGGAGCCACCTGACCGGGCTCGGAGCCCCCGGACCGGGACCCCAAGAACCGGCACCGGGACCCCCGAACGGGAACCGGACCGGGACTGCAAGAACCGGCACCGGAGCCCCCGAACGGGAACCGGATCGAGACCCCCTGATCGGGACCGGAGCCCCCGAACGGGACCAGGGCCGGCGATCCACAGATCGGAGCTCCGGACCGGGACCGGGACCGGAGTCCCCCGAACAGGACTGGGACCCCCTGACCGGATCCCCCGGTGACCGGCACCGGCAGCCCCTGACCGGCACCGGGAGCCCCGGGACCCCCTGACCGGGGCCGCCCCGATGCCGGACGAGCCGGGGGCGACCCCGCGGTCCCCCCTGGCCCAGAACCCTCCGGGGACCCCCCAAAAAGGGGCGCAGCCCCCCCCGGGCAGCGACTCCGAGCAGGATTCGGGATTTTCAGGTAGGAGGGGGCGGCGCCCGGTGCCGGGGGTCCCGTCCTGAGGGTCCCATCCCTTCTCCCGGGGGTCCCCGGTCCTGGGGGTCCCAGAGATCCCGATCCTGGGGATCCTGGGGCTCCTGTCCCTTGTCCCTTGTCCTGGGGGTCCCAGTCCCGGAGATCCCGAGCCCGAGGGTCCTATCCCTTGTCCCGGGGGTCCCGCTCCTTGTCCCGGGGATCCCGGGGGTCCTGTCCTTTGTCCCGGGGGTCCCGGGGGGGTCCTGTCCTTTGTCCCGGGGTTCCCGGGCTCATTCCCGCCCCGGCAGATTCCGGCTCGGAGCACCTGGGCAGGTGCGAGGGGACGGACACGGAGGAGCCGCTCGGCCTCAGCCACTCCCACCCGGGCCCGCAGGTAACGGGATCGGCACCGGGACCGCATGGTTCCGGTAGCGGGATGGGCTGGATCCCTGAGCATCCGGTACCGGGATGATTTAAACCCCGATGGTTCCGGTACCGGGATGGGCTGGATCCCTGAGCATCCGGTACCGGGATGATTTAAACCCCGATGGGATGGGCTGGATCCCTGAGCATCCGGTACCGGGATGGGCTGGATCCCTGAGCATCCGGTACCGGGATGCTCCAAATCCCGATGGTTCTGGTACTGGGACGATCCAAACCCCGATGGTTCTGGTATTGGGCCGTTCCCCATCTCGCGGTTCCGGTACCAGACCGATCTAAACCCTGATGGTTTCGGTACCGGTCTGCTCCAAACCCCGCTGTTCCGGTACCGGTCCGATCCAAACCCCGCTCTCCCGGTACTGGGCTGTTCCAAACCTCATGGTTCCGGTACCGCTCCGATCCAAACCCCGCGGTCCCGGTACCGGGCTGCTCCGTGCCTCCATCCCCGGTCACTTTTTGTCCCCGTCCTGTCCCGCAGCCCCCGGGATCCGCTCGGGACCCGCGTCCCCTCCTGCTCCTGCTCCGCGCCCCTCCCGCCGCCGCCGCCTGCCCGGAGGGGTCCCGGCCGTGCCCCCCGGTGCCGCCGGTGCCGCCGTCGCCGTGTCCCCGCGGCTCCCTGGGCGGGGCGCTGCTGGCGGCGCTGGCGCTGCGCACCGGGGCCCTGCTCCGCCACAACCGCCGCACGCAGGGCGACATCGCGACGCTGCGGCGACACACGCGGCTGCTGGCCCGGGCCACCCGCGACCCCCGGCTGTGGCCCCGCCTGTGTCGCCTGCTGGGACCCTCCGGGGGTCCCCGGGAGCCCCGCGGGTTTGGGGAGGGGGCGGGAGGGGGCGGGCAATAAAGGGGTGGCGCCCATCTGGCTCCGTTCGGTGGCGTTTGGGGACTTCCAGGGATCCTTGTCCCCTCCCTCTGGTGGCCCTTGGGGTCCCGCGCGTGTCCCCAGACCCGGTGGCCTCCAGGGTCCCCCAGTGTCCCCCCCCCCGTGTCCCCATTGTCGCACGGGGGGCGTGGCCTTTGCGCTATAGCCCCACCCCCAGCCCGGAGCCCCCGCCCCACTCCCTTGAAGGGGCTGGGGCGTGGTCAAAATTTTTGATTGACAACGCCGCTGTCCAATCGTGAGGGAGAGACTCGGCCACGCCCCTTCCGCGGCACCGGAGCGCGCGCGGCGGCTCCGGAACCCCAAAACCGAACCGGGGACCCCAAAACCGAACCGGGGACCCCAAAACCGAACCGGGGACCCCAAAACCGGACACGGGACCCCCCCGGAACCGACACAGGGACCCCAAAGCCGAACCCGGGACCCCAAAACCGAACCCGGAACCTCCCAGAACCGGCACCCGGGACCGCCCCCCTTAACCGGCACCGGGACCTCTCCGAATCAGTCCCGGGACCCCCGAACCCCGCCATGGACCCGGACCCGAATCCCGGAGCCGCCACCGACCCGGAACCGGCAGCGGAACCGGCAGCGGCGGGGAAGCGGCGGCGTTTCACGCTCCGGCAGGAGGGTCCCGACGAACCCCCGGTACCGGCGGTGGCGGGGAGGGGACCGGGGACATCACGGGGACACCGGGAGTGACCGGGGAAGGGACCGGGGACATCACGGGGACACCGGAAAGGGGACAGGACCGGGGAGGGGACACCGGGGAAGGGACTGGGGACATCACGGGAACACCGGAGAGGGGACAGGACCGGGGAGGGGACACCGGGGAAGGGACTGGGGACATCACGGGAACACCGGAGAGGGGACAGGACCGGGGAGGGGACACCGGGAGTGACCGGGGAAGGGACCGGGGACATCACGGGGACACCGGAGAGGGGACAGGACCGGGGAGGGGACACCGGGGAAGGGACCGGGGACATCACGGGGACACCGGGAGTGACCGGGGAAGGGACCGGGGACATCACGGGGACACCGGGGACCGAACGGAGAACCGGGAACGGGGGCTTGGGGACACCGGGAGTGACCGGGGACATGGCGGGGCACCGGGAAGGGAGCGCGGGGGTGACCGCGGTGTCCCCACGGGTGACCGGAGCTGTCCCCGTGTCCCCGCCAGGTCCCGTCGCTGTTCAGAGCCTCCGGGGCCGCGCCCCGCCCGGGGCCGGTGCCGGGGCCGGTGCCGGTTCCGATCCCACCCGGTTCCGGTTCTTACGCCGAGTTCGTGGTGCGGGGATCGGGGGGCGCCGGGAAGGAGCCGCGGGGAACCACGGGGACCCACGGGGGGCAGGACCGGGACCAGGGTCAGAACCGGGACCGGGATCAGAACCGGGACAGGGATCAGAACCAGAACCGGGCCAGGGATCAGAACCGGGAACGGGATCAGAACCGGGAACGGGATCAGAACCGGGATCAGGAACAGAACCAGAACCGGGATCAGGATCCCGGAGCCACCGGAACCGCCCCCTCGGGATCCATCCCGACCCCCGGGGACCGGGATCAGAACCAGGAGCAGAACCGGGCCCGGGAGGTTCCGGCCCTGCCCGTGCTCAAACCGGGCACCAAGAGCAGCAGCATCATCGTCAGCCCGCGGCAGGTGGGCGGGGCCATGTCGCGACATGAGGGGGGTGTGTCTGTCCCGCAATATCATGGGGTTTGGGGCTCATATCGTGACATTGGGGGGGTTCTGATCCCCGATATGACGGGGTTTGGGGCTCTTGTCATGACATGGGGACAGTTCTGCCCCCGATATCGCGGGGTTTGGGGTCATATCGCGACACGGGGGCGGGGGGGGGTCTGTCCCCCGACATGTCGCGACATGCCCCTCCCCGGCTGTCCCCAGCGCGGCAATCCGGTGCTGAGGTTCATCCGCAACGTCCCCTGGGAGTTCGGGGACGTCGTCCCCGACTACGTCCTGGGCCAGAGCAGCTGCGCGCTCTTCCTCAGGTGAGCACAGGTGTGCACAGGTGTGTCGGGTGTGCACGGGTGTGTCAGGTGTGCGCAGGTGTGATGGGTGACCCCAGGTGTCCCCAGGTGACCCCAGGTGTGTCCCTGTCCCCCCCCAGTCTCAGGTATCACCACCTGAACCCCGATTACATCCACGAGCGGCTCCGGGCTCTGGGGCGGAGCTTCGGCCTCCAGGTGCTGCTGCTGCAGGTGGACGTGGTGAGGTGGCACCGTCACTTTGTCACATTGTCACTGTCACATTGTCACTGTCACATTGTCATTGTCACCCTGGCATTGTCACCCTGTGTCCCCTCCCTGTCCTCATCCAGGTGCTGCTGCTGCAGGCGGACGTGGTGAGGTGGCACCGTCACTTTGTCACTGTCACATTGTCACTGTCACATTGTCACATTGTCACTGTCACACTGTCACTGTCACACTGTCACTGTCTCCGTCACTGCTGCCGTCGCATTGTCATTGTAACGTTGTCGCTGTCGTTGTCATTGTCACCTTGTCACTGTCGCCTTGTCACTGTCACCTCGTAATTGTCACTGTCATTGTCACTGTCTGTCCTGTCGCTGTCCCCTCACCTGTCCCTGTGTCCCCATCCCTGTCCCCTCACCTGTCCCCGTGTCCCCTCACCTGTCCCCATGTCCCCTCACCTGTCCCCTCACCTGTCCCCGTGTCCCCATCCCTGTCCCCGTGTCCCCACACCTGTCCCCTCACCTGTCCCTGTGTCCCCTCACCTGTCCCCTCACCTGTCCCCGTGTCCCCTCACCTGTCCCCGTGTCCCCATATCCCCTCACCTGTCCCCTCACCTGTCCCCGTGTCCCCTCACCTGTCCCCTCACCTGTCCCCGTGTCCCCCCAGCGTGACCCCCACCAGTCTCTCAAGGACCTGGCCAAGGTTTGTCTCCTCACCGACTGCACCTTGCTGCTGGCCTGGAGGTACGACGGCGCCGCCCCGTGTCCCCGTGTCCCCGTGCGTGTCACCTGGGCCACCCCGGGCTGTCCCCACCTGTCCCCACCTGTCCCCGCAGCCCCGAGGAGGCCGCCAGGTACCTGGAGACCTTCAAAGCCTATGAGCAGAAACCCCCGGACCTGCTCAAGGAGCGCCTGGAGCACGACTTCCTCTCACGGGTCCGTGTCCCCAGGTGTCCCCAGGTGTCCCCAAGGGTCCCCAAAGTGTCATCAGGTGTCCCCAGGGTGTCCCCAGGTGTCCCCAAGGTGTCCACAAGGGTCCTCAGTGTGTGCTCAGTGTCCCCAAGGTGTCTACAAGGGTCCTCAGGAGTCCCCAAGGTGTCCTCAGGTGTCCACAAGGTGTCCACAGGTGTCCCCAAGGAGTCCCCAAAGTGTCATCAGGTGTCCCCAGGGTATCCCCAAGGTGTCCACAAGGGTCCTCAGTGTGTGCTCAGTGTCCCCAGGGTGTCCCCAAGGTGTCTACAAGGGTCCTAAGGTGTCCACAGGTGTCTACAAGGGTCCCCAGGTGTCCCCAAGGTGTCCACAGGTGTCCCCAAGGGTCCCCAGTGTGTGCTCAGTGTCCCCAGGTGTCCCCAAGGTGTCCCCAAGGGTCCCCAAAGTGTCATCAGGTGTCCCCAGGGTGTCCCCAAGGTGTCCCCAAGGGTCCCCAGTGTGTGCTCAGTGTCCCCAGGGTGTCCCCAAGGGTGTCCACAGGTGTCCCCAAAGGTCCCTAAGGCTCCACAAGGTGTCCACAAGTGTCCCCAGGTGTCCCCAGATGTCCCCCAAGCGATGTCTCCAGGTGTCCCCAAGTGTCCCCAAACCTGTCCCTGAGTGTCCCCAAGTGTCCCCAGGTGTCCCCAGAGCGATGTCCCCTCCCCAGGTGACAGAGTGCCTGACCAGCGTCAAGTCCGTGAACAGAACGGACGCCCTGAGCCTGCTGGGCACCTTCGGGGTGAGTGACACGGGGACGTGGCCAGGTGCCACCCGGGGCTGTCCCCTGCCGCTGTCACCGCCCCGAGCCTGTCACCTCTGTGTGCCACCCTCCCTGAGCCTGTCACCTCAGTGTCACCTCCCTGAGCCTGTCACCTCTGTGTGCCACCCTCCCTGAGCCTGTCACCTCAGTGTCACCTCCCTGAGCCTGTCACCTCTGTGTGCCACCCTCCCCGAGCCTGTCACCTCAGTGTCACCTCCCCGAGCCTGTCACCTCCGTGTGCCACCCTCCCTGAGCCTGTCACCTCCGTGTGCCACCCTCCCTGAGCCTGTCACCTCCGTGTGCCACCCTCCCTGAGCCTGTCACCTCTGTGTGCCACCCTCCCTGAACCTGTCACCTCTGTGTGCCACCCTCCCTGAGCCTGTCACCTCTGTGTGCCACCCTCCCCGAGTTTGTCACCTCAGTGTCACTGCCCCGAGCCTGTCACCTCCGTGTGCCACCCTCCCTGAGCCTGTCACCTCTGTGTGCCACCCTCCCTGAACCTGTCACCTCTGTGTGCCACCCTCCCTGAGCCTGTCACCTCAGTGTCACCTCCCCGAGCCTGTCACCTCCGTGTGCCACCCTCCCCGAGTTTGTCACCTCAGTGTCACTGCCCCGAGCCTGTCACCTCCGTGTGCCACCCTCCCTGAGTTTGTCACCTCGGTGTGCCACCCTCCCTGAGCCTGTCACCTCCCCGAGCCTGTCACCTCCATGTGCCACCCTCCCCGAGTTTGTCACCTCCCCGAGTTTGTCACCTCACTGTCACCTCCCCAGTTTTGTCACCACAGTGCCACCTTCCACAAGTTTGTCACCTCCGTGTCCCCATTCCCGAGTTTGTCACCTCGCTGTCCCCTCCTGAGTTTGTCACCTGTCCCCTCCTGAGTTTGTCACCTGTCCCCTCCCCGTTTGTCACCTGTCCCCTCCCCGTTTGTCACCTCGCTGTCCCCTCCCCGTTTGTCACCTGTCCCCTCCCCGTTTGTCACCTCGCTGTCCCCTCCCCGTTTGTCACCTGTCCCCTCCCCGTTTGTCACCCCGCTGTCCCCTCCCCGTTTGTCACCTGTCCCCTCCCCGTTTGTCACCCCGCTGTCCCCCGCAGTCGCTGGCGGCCGTGGCGGGCGCGTCCCGGGAGGATTTGTCCCTCTGTCCCGGCGTGGGACCCCAAAAGGTGAGCGACAACGTGACAAAAAGTGACAAAGTGACACCGGGGACACCCCGTGTCCCTCCTCGTGTCACCTTCTGTCCCCAACCAGGCCAAGCGACTCTTCGACGTCCTGCACGAGCCTTTCCTCAAGACCCCTCGGTGACCCCAAAATCCCACAAAATCCCCCCAAAATCCTCCAAAATCCCCCAAAATCTCCCCAAAATCCCCCCAAATCCCGATTTTTTGTTTTTTTTTTTTTGTAATAAATGACGTTTACTGGTGACACAGGTGACACTCGGGGCGGGGGGTCACTCCCCCTCCTCCCGTTTCTGCTTCTTCTTCTTCTTCTTCCTCTTGGCCACCTCGGGGGGGTCCTGGGGGGGTCCCGGCCCCTCCCCGGGCTCCGGCGTCCCCGCGTCCCCGAGTGCCACCGTGTCCCCGAGTGCCACCGTGTCCCCGAGTGCCACCGCGTCCCCGAGTGCCACCGCGGCCTTCGGCCTCTTCCTCTTCCTCGCGGCCGGGGGTGCCCCCGGGGGGGTCCCGAAGCTGCGGGTGATGGTGAGGGACCCCCGCAGCGGGGGGGCGCAGCCCAGGGACCCCCCCGGGGGGACGGGGGACAGCAGCAGGGGACAGTCCTGTCCCCCCGGGCCACCCCGCAGCACGTAGAGCTCAGCGGCGTTGTCGTTGTCATTGTCACCGCCCGGGGGGGTCCGGAGCCGCTCCAGGCCGTTCAGGGGCACCGGGCAGCCCTCGAGGCTGCGGGAGGGGGGACACTGGCGTTGTCACCTCCCCTCGTTGGCTTTGTCACCCCGCATTGGCATTGTCACCCCCTTATGGGCATTGTCACCCCACATTGGCATTGTCACCCCCCATTGGCATTGTCACCCCGCATTGGCATTGTCACCTTCCCTCATTGGCATTGTCACCCCACATTGGCATTGTCACCTTCCCTCATTGGCATTGTCACCTTCCCTCATTGGCATTGTCACCCCACATTGGCATTGTCACCTTCCCTCATTGGCATTGTCACCCCACATTGGCATTGTCACCTCCCCACATTGGCATTGTCACCTTCCCTCACTGCCATTGTCACCTTCCCTCATTGGCATTGTCACCCCCTTATGGGCATTGTCACCTTCCCTCATTGGCATTGTCACCCCACATTGGCATTGTCACCTTCCCTCACTGCCATTGTCACCTTCCCTCATTGGCGTTGTCACCTTCCCTCATTGGCGTTGTCACCCCCCATTGGCACTGTCACCCCCCTCCCATTGGCATTGTCACCTACTCGCACTGGCATTGTCGCCCCCACAATGGTGTTGTCACCCCCCCATTGGCACTGTCACCCCCCTCATTGTCACTGTCACCCCCCAGTGACACCGTGACCCCCCCCCCCCATGTCCCTGTGACATCTCCATTGTCACCCCCCCCATGTCCCCATTGCCACGCCATCGTCACCCCCCAGACCCCGCTGTCCCCTCTCATTGTCACCCCCATGTCCTCATTGTCCCCTCCGGTTGTCACCCCCCTCTTGTCCCCCCCCCCCACTGTCACCCCCCCCGTGTCCCCACTGTCACCCCGTTGTCACCTCCCCACTGTCCCCCCGGTGTCCCCGCTGTCCCCCCCCGTCCCCGTTGTCCCCCGGTGTCCTCGATGCCCCCCCCCCCCTGTCCCCACTGTCCCCCCCACCGTGTCCCCACTGCCCCCCCGGTGTCACCTCTGGGGACAGAAGTCAGCGGGGGCTCGGATCAGCCACAGCTCCGAGCCGGGACCCCCCAGCGGGGTCCCCCCGGCCACCGCCTCGAACTCGGGGGGACACTGGAACCGCAGCGGCCCTGGGGACACGCGTGTCACCGCCGGGCCACCCACGATGTCCCCAATGTCGTCCCCCCCCCACGCCCACGTGTCCCCCCGCGCATCCCCGCTCCCGCCGCGTCCCCAATCCCCGCCGCGTCCCCGCGCCCCCCGTCACCCCCAGACCCCCCCAGTGTCCCCCCCCGTGTCCCCAATGTCCCCTCGATGTCCCCAATGTCCCCTCCTCACCCTCCATGCCGCCGCCGCGTGCCCGGCCGGCTCCGCCTCCCCCCGTCCCGCCGCGCACTTGGTACGGTCCTGGGCGTGCCGAAGGGGCGTGGCCTCGCTCCGACCACGCCTCCCCATCTCCTTATACGGGAGTGGGCGTGGCCCGGCCGCGGGCGGCCCCGGCGGCATTTAAAGGTACAGCGACCCCCGGAACGGCCCCGGCCCGGGGGGAGCGGGGGGGGGGAACCGGGGCCTCGGGGGGCTCGGGGGGCACCGGAGGGGAGGGGCGGAGCTTTGGGGAGGGGGAGATCCGGGCCGGGCCGGGCTCCCGGCGTGCACCGGGACGGGACGGGCGGGGGCGTGGCTGGGAGGAGCCGAGCTGCAGGTACCGGGGAGGGGGGGGGAGAAGTTTGGGTGCCGGGACCCCCCCCGTGGGAACGGGGAACCCCCCCCTCCCCGAGGGATTGAATCGTTCCCGTGGGACCCGAATCGTTCCCGTGGGACCCCCCCTCGTGATCCAAATCCTTCCCGTGGGACCCCCCCCGGGATCCAAATCCTTCCCGTGGGATCCGAATCCTTCCCGTGGGACCCCCCCCCGCGTGGCCCCCCAAATCCTTCCCGTGGGACCCCGTGGGATCCGCCCCCCTCCCGTGGGATCCGTTCCCTCCTCCCGGGATTCCTTTCCCGTGGGATCCGTTCCCCACCCGTGGGGTCCGCCCCTCTCCCGTGGGATCCATTCCTTTCCCGTGGGATTATTCCAGCCCCACCCGCGATCCCTTTCCCGTGGGATCCGTTCCCCCCCCCCCTCCCGGGATTCCTTTCCCGTGGGATCCGCGGCTCTGCCCCCCACCCACCCCCGGCACCCCGGGGCGCAGGGTGCGGCCCCCCCCCCCCCCCCCCCCGCGCCCTCCCCCGCGTGACCCAGCGCTCTGGAATTGGGCGGAGAGGCCGCAGGGACGCGCCAGCGACACCGGCACCCACCGGGAGCCCTCCGGTAACCCCCGGGGCACCCACCGGGACCCCTCCGGTAACCCCCAGGTAACCACCGGGACCCCTCCGGTAACCCCCAGGTAACCACCGGCACCCACCGGGACCCCTCCGGTAACCCCCGGGACCCCTCCGGTAACCCCCGGGTACTCCCGGATACCCACAGGTAACCACCGGGAGCCCTCCGGTAACTCCCGGGCAGTCCCAGGAACCCACCGGGACCCACCGGGAGCCCTCCGGTAACCCCCAGGAACCCACCGGGGGCCCTCCGGTAACTCCCGGGCACTCCCAGGAACCCACCGGGGGCCCTCCGGTAACTCCCAGGTACCCCCGGATACCCCCAGGTACCCACCGGGACCCCTCCAGAACCCACCGGGAAGCACCAGAACCCACCGGCACCCACCGGGACCCCTCCAGTAACTCCTGGGTACCTCCAGGGACCCACCGGGACCCACCGGGAGCCCTCCGGTAACCCCCGGGCACTCACCGGCACCCACCGGGACCCCTCCGGTAACCCCCGGGTACCCCCAGGTACCCACCGGGACAAACCGGGAGCCCTCCGGTAACCCCCGGGGCACTCACCGGGACCCCTCCGGTAACCCCCGCGCACTCCCAGGTACCCCCGGGACCAACCGGAACCCCTCCGGTAATTCCCAGGCACCCACCGGGACCCACCGGAACCGCCCCGCACCCACCGGGACCCCCGCAGGTACCGGAGCCCCGGGTGGGATTTGGGGTACGGGCGGCAGCTCAGGGTCAGATTTGGGGTGTGGGGGGCAGGTCCCGGCCCCCCCTAGCTCAGATTTGGGGTGCAGGGTGAGGACTCAGGACCCCCCCCAGCTCAGATTTGGGGTGCAGGGGGCGGGTCCCGGTTCAGATTTGGGGTACCGGGGGTGGGTCCCGGACCCCTGGGTGGGATTTGGGGTGCGGGGGTCAGGACCCCCGGTCAGATTTGGGGGGCGGGGGGCGGGCCCCGGTTCAGATTTGGGGTGCAGGGGGGTGACTCAGGACCCCCCCCAGCTCAGATTTGGGGTGCGGGGAACCCCCCCAGCTCAGATTTGGGGTGCAGGGGGTGACTCAGGACCCCCCACAGCTCAGATTTGGGGTGCGGGGACCGCTCCCAGCTCAGATTTGGGGTGCTGCGGGTGGGGGTGACACCCAGGGCTCCCCGCGTCCCCTGGGTGTGTCCCCAATTCAGGGGTCCCTCACGCCCCCAGCCCCCCAAATCCGACCCGAACCCCCAAAAATCCCCCTCCCCAAAATTCCCTCTCCCCCCATGAAAACCCCACAGAACCCCCCAAAACCGGGGGTCCCACCCCTCTTTCTCGGGGTGGGGGGGGGGTCCCCATCAGGGCCCTGCCCCGGGGGGTGGGCGGAGGCCGCTCCCCCGATGGATTAATTAGCGCTAATTACTGTTAATCACTGTTAATTACTGTTGTGCTGCCGCCGCTGACGAGCCCCGAGCGGGTCCCGGCACGCCCCGCCCGCGGCGTTCCCAGGGCGGGGGGGGGCCCGGGGGGGGTCCCCAAACCCCCCAAAAATCCCCGGGACCCCCTCCCCACCCGGAGCCCTCTGCAGGAACCCCGAAAAAACCCGGATCCCCCCCAAAAAACATCCCAAAAACCTTCAAAAACCCGTAAATATAATTGAGTGTCACCGCCGTGTCCCCAGTGCCACCCCCGGTGTCCCCCCCGGTGTCCCCCCGGTGTCCCCTGACCCCCCCAGACCCCTGAGACCCCCCCAAATCCCCTTCCTCATCCCCGAGACCCCCTAAAAACCCCAGAACCCCCCCCAAAAATGCCCCAAACCCCTCAAAAAACCCCACAAACCCCATCAGGTGCCACCGCCGTGTCCCCAGTGCCACCCCCGGTGTCCCTCCGGTGTCTCCCCCGGTGTCCCCTGACCCCCCCAGACCCCTGAGACCCCCCCAAATCCCCTTCCTCATCCCCGAGACCCGCTAAAAACCCCAGAACCCCCCCAAAAAATGCCCCAAACCCCTCAAAAACCCCACAAACCCCATCGGGTGTCACTGCCGTGTCCCCAGTGCCACCCCCGGTGTCCCCCGGTGTCCCCTGACCCCCCCAAACCCCTGAGACCCCCCCCAAGTCCCCTTCCCCACCCCTGGGACCCTCCTAAAAACCCCAAAAAGCCCTAAACTGCCCCCAAACCCCACAAACCCCATCAGGTGTCACCGCCGTGTCCCCAGTGCCACCCCCAGTGTCGCCTGACACCCCCAGACCCCTGAGACCCCCCCAAATCCCCTTCCCCACCCCTGGGACCCTCCTAAAAACCCCAGAATCCCCCCAAAAAGCCCTAAACTGCCCCCAAACCCCACAAACCCCGTCAGGTGCCACCCCCCCGGTGTCCCCCCGGTGTCTTCTGACGCCCCCACCCCAAATGTCCCCCCAGGAGGTGACGATGGCGAGCGAGCGGCTGCGCAGCGCCCAGGACCTGCTGGACCTGACCTTCCAGTGTGAGCGGGGAGGGGGCTGCTTCTGGGGACCCCCACCCCAAATCCGAGCGTGTCACCCACCCTAAATCTGTGTGTGTCACCCTAAATCCGTGTGTCACCTCCCCAAATCCGTGTGTGTCACCCTAAATCTGTGCCACTCCAAATCTGTGTGTGTCACTCCAAATCCGTGTGTGTCAACCCCACCCCAAATCAATCTCCCCTCACCCCAAATCCTTTCCTCCCACCCCAAATCCCTCTCTGCACCCCAAATCCTCTCCCCTACCCCAAACCCATCTCCCCCACCCCAAACCCTCCCCTGACCCCAAACCCTTGCCCCCCACCCCAAACCGTCCCCTCACCCCATATCCATCTCCCCCACCCCAAATCCCCTGACCCCACACCCTTGCCCCCACCCCAAGCCCCCTGACCCCACGCCCTTGCCCCCACCCCAAATCCCCTGACCCCAAGCCCCCTCACCCCAAAGCCTTGCCCCCCACCCCAAACCCCTGACCCCAAACCCTTGCCCCCCACCCCAAATCCCCTCACCCCAAACCCTTGCCCCCCCCAATCCCCCTGACCCCAAACCCTTGCCCCCACCCCAAATCCCCTGACCCCACGCCCTTGCCCCCACCCCAAACCCCCTGACCCCAAATCCCCTCACCCCAAACCCTTGCCCCCACCCCAAATCCCCCCACCCCAAACCCCCTGACCCCAAACCCTTGCCCCCACCCCAAATCCCCCCACCCCAAACCCCCTCACCCCACACCCTCGCCCCCCCCTCTCGGCAGCGCTGGCCATGCAGCACATGGACCTGAAGCAGGTGGAGCTGGACACGGCCGTGGCCAAAGTGGACGAACTCTCCCGGCAGCTCGAGTCCCTCTGGACGGACGGGCCCGGACCCCCCCCCCAAAGTGAGACCCTTCAATTTGGGGAGGGGGCTTCCCCCCCGCTTCCATCCCCTCGTTTAAACCCCCCCCCCCAAAAAACCCCCTTTGTTTAACCCCCTCGTGCCCAGGAGCAGAGCGGCCGCCCGGGCCGGCGGAGCCTCCTCGGGGACAGCCTGGAACTGGGGGGGGGTCTCGGGGAGCCCCTGGGCAGCCCGGGCTCGCCGAGACCCCCTCCCCATTTCCTGGGGGGGGGCGGCGGCGACGAGCGCGCCCCCTCGCCCCGGCCCAAGGTGCTGGCGGTGCCGGGCTGCGGGGGGGGCGGCGGCAGAGCCCCCTCCCCACGGGGCCCCCCCCCGGCCCTACGAGTTCCTGGGGGGGCTCGGGGGGTCCCCGCGGGCCGGGGAGGGGCCGGGGGGGGCGTTCTTGGCCGAGAGACCCCCGGCGCCCCCCCCGTACGAGGTGCAGGGGCTGTACCCGAGCCTGAGCGGCGCCCCCGGAACGTTCTGGGCTCAGGGTAAGGGGACGATGGGGGGGACAAAGGGGGGGGACAATGGGGGGACACCGAGGGGACACGGGGAGGAGGCGGGGGGGGGTTTGGGCCACCTGGGGTGTCCCCAAACCCTTCCAAAGTGTCCCCAAACCATCCCAGGGTGTCCCCAACCTATCCTGGGGCGTCCCCAACCCATCCCAAGATATCTCAGACCTTCTCAGGGCGTCCCAAACCCATCCTAAGATGTCCCCAAACCTTCCCAAGGTGTCCCCAAACCCTCCCAAGATGTCCCCAAACCCTCCCAAGATGTCCCCAGCCCATCTCGGGGTGTCCCCAATCCCTCTTGAGCTGTCCCCAGCCCATCCCAGGATGTCCCCAACCCCTCCTGGGCTGTCCCCAACCCATCCCAAGATATCTCAAACCCATCCTAAGATGTCCCCAAACCTTCCCAAAGTGTCCCCAAACCTTCCCAAGGTGTCCCCAAACCCTCCCAAGATGTCCCCAGCCCATCTCAGGGTGTCCCCAACCCCTCCTGGGCTGTCCCCAAACCTTCCCGAGTTGTCTCCAAACTCTTCCAAAGTGTCCCCAAACCGTGCCAGGATGTCCCCAAACCATCCCAAGTTGTCCCCAAACCATCCCAAGATGTCCCCAATCCCTCTCGAGCTGTCCCCAGCCCATCTCAGGGTGTCCCCAATCCCTCCTGGGCTGTCCCCAACCCATCCCGAGGTGTCTCAAACCCTCTCAGGGTGTCCCCAGACCCTCCCAAAGTGTCCCCAAACCATCCTGAGCTGTCCCCAAACCATCCCAGGGTGTCCCCAAACCCTCCCAAATTGTCCCAAACTTATCCCAGGGTGTCCCCAAACCCTCCCAGGGTGTCCCCAAACCCTCCCAAGGTGTCCCCAACCCACCCCAAGGTGTCTCCAAACCCTCTCAGGGTGTCCCCAACCCACCCCAAGGTGTCTCCAAATCCTCTCAGGGTGTCCCCAAACCCTCCCAAGGTGTCCCCAACCCATCCCAGGTTGTCCCCAGACCTGTCCCCATGTCCCCAACCCCTCCCGGGCTGTCCCCAACCCCTGTCCCCGTGTCCCCAACCCCTGTCCCTGTGTCCCCATTCCCTGTCCCCGTGTCCCAATGTCCCCATCCCCTGTCCCCGTGTCCCCGACCCCAGATGACCTCGGCGTCAAACGGCGGCCGCACAAAAGTTGGAACGAGTCCGACCTGGACGTGGCCTACGAGAAAAAACCGCCCGGCTCGGGGGGCTACGAGCGTGAGAGGGGGGCCGGGGGGGCCGGGGGGACACCTGGGGACACCGGGGGACACCGGGGGACACCTGGGGGTGGCACTGGGGGGGGCGGGGGTGGCACCTGATGGGGTTTGGGGGGGATTTGGGGGGGATCTGAGGCTTTTTTGGGGGATCTCGAGGGTAGGAAAGGGGATTTGGGGGGGGTCTCAGCGGTCTGGGGGTGTCAGGGGACACCGGGGGGACACCAGGGGGTGGCACTGGGGGGACAGGGGGGGCACCTGATGGGGTCTGGGGGGGATTTGGGGGGGATCTGAGGCTATTTTGGGGGTCTCAGGGGTAGGAAAGGGGATTTGGGGAGGGTCTCAGGGGTCTGGGGGTGTCAGGGGACACCAGGGGGTGGCACCTGATGGGGCTTGGGGGGTTTTTGGGGGGGTTTTTGGGGACATTTGGGAATATTTTGGGGGGTGGCCTGGACAATTTTTGGAGGGGCAGTTTAGGATGGGGAGGGGGTTCCAGGGCTGTTTTTGGGGGGGTCTGGGGGCTTTTTTGGGTGGGTTTAGGATGAAGAGAACATTCTGGAGAAGGGTTTTTTGGGGTGGGTCCAGACCTTTCGGAGGCATCCCCGCCTTTTTAAGGGACGGCAGCTTTTTTTTTTTTTGTGGGGGGTCCCCAAACCCACCCCCCCACCTCCCCCGATCCCATCCCAGGGACCCCCGAGGGACAAGCGAGACCCCCGCTGGGGCTCTGGAGAGAATCCAGCCTGGACGGGGCCGGGCCGGGCAAGGTGAGCCCGAAATTTTAATGCTTTTTTTTTCATTTTTGAATTGAGCTCGGTTTTATTTTAAAACCGCGCAGCGCGCCCCCACCCCCCAAAAAAAAAATTTAAACCCCCCCCCAAAAAAACCCTTTTTTAACCCTTTCAGGACGGCGCTTTCGCCCCTCACAGCGCCACGCTGCCCCGCAATTACAAGCTGTCGCCTCTGGAGCGGGAGCGGCGGCAGGACGGGGGGGCCCCGGCGGCGATTTTCCGCTCGCCCCCCGCCGCCAGGACGCTGCCCCGCGGCTGGCAGCCGGTGTCGCGCATCCCCGTGCCCCCCCCGGCCGCCGGGAGACCCCCCCGCCACAAGCCGCTGCCCCTCTCCATGATTTTCCGGCTGCAGAAGGCGTTCTGGGAGCAGGGAGGCGCCGGCCTGGCCCCGAGGGGCTTCCAGCCTCTGCTCGCCCCCCAAGGCGGGGGGGGCCGGGGGTCGCCCCAAAAGCTGCCGGCCGTCGGCGTGGGACCCCCCGGGATGGGCGGGGGGGAAGGTGAGGGGTGGGTTTGAGGGGGTAAAAAGGGGGAGTTGGGGGGTAAAAATGGGATTGGGGGGGTAAAAATGGGATTTGGGGGGGTAAAAGGGGGGTAAAAGGGGAATTGGGGGGGTAAAAACGGGATTTGGGGGGGTAAAAATGGGATTTGGGTGGGTAAAAGGGAGATTTGGGGGGGTCTTGTGGTCTCAGAGGGGGAGTAAAAGGGGGGTTTGGGGAGATAAAAGAGGATTTGGGGGGGTAAAAAGGGGATTTGAGGGGGTAAAAGGGGGGTAAAAGGGGAATTGGGGGGGTAAAAATGGGATTGGGGGGTAAAAGGGAGATTTGGGGGGGTTGGGGTCTCAAAGGGGGGGTAAAAGGGGGGTTTGGGGAGATAAAAGAGGATTTGGGGGGGTAAAAAGGGGATTTGAGGGGGTAAAAAGGGGATTTGGGGGGGTAAAAATGGGATTTGGGGGGGTTTTGTGGTCTCAGAGGGGGGGTAAAAGAGGATTTGGGAGGTAAAAAGGGGGATCTGGGGGGGTTGGGGGTCTCAAAGGGGGGGTAAAAGGGGGATTTTGGGAGATAAAAAGGGGATTTGGAGGAGTTGGGTGTCTCAAAGGGGGGTAAAAATGGGATTTGGGGGGGTAAAAATGGGATTTGGTTGGGTAAAAATAGGATTTGGGAGGGGTAAATAGGGGATTTGGGGGTAAAAAATGGGATTTGAGGGGGTAAAAGGGGGATTTGGGATGGGTTGGGGGTCTCAAAGGGGGGTAAAAGGGGGATTTTGGGGGAGGTTTGGGGGTAATAAGGGGGTTTTAAGGGGAGTTCTTGGGGTCTCGGGTGGGTTAAAGGGGGCTTGGGGGGGGTTTGAGGGGTCTGGAGGGGGGATAAAAATGGGTTTGTGGGGGAGAGTCGGGGTTATTGGGGAGGGGTCTGCACAGATTCCGCACTCCCCAGTCCAGTCCATCTCCTCTCTCTGACACCCCCAATTTAGGGAGGGCTTCCCCCTTTACCTCCCCCCTCCCCAATTCCACGGTCTCCCCCCTTTTTTCCCTCCCTAGTTACGGGGTCTCCCCCGTTTATCCCTCCCCAATTCCGGGGGTCTCCCCCCTTTATCCCCCCAATTCCAGGGGTCTCTCCCCTTTATCCCCCCCCCCCAATTCCAGGGCTCTCCCCCTCACTCCCCCCTCCCATCTCCCCCCTTTATCCCTCCCCAATTCCAGAGGTCTTCCCCCTTTATCCCCCCAATTCCAGAGGTCTTCCCCCTTTATCCCCCCAATTCCAGGGGTCTCCCCCCTCACTCCCCCCTCCCATCTCCCCCCTTTATCCCTCCTCAATTCCAGGGGTCTCCCCCCTTTATCCCCCCAATTCCAGGGGTCTCCCCCCTTTATCCCCCCCTCAATTCCAGGGCTCTCCCCCTCACTCCCCCCTCTCATCTCTCCCCTTTATCCCCCCCCAATTCCAGGGGTCTCCCCCCTTTATCCCCCCCAATTCCAGGGGTCTCCCCCCTTTATCCCCCCAATTCCAGGGGTCTCCCCCCTTTATCCCCCCCCAATTCCAGGGGTCTCCCCCTCACTCCCCCCTCCCATCTCCCCCCTTTATCCCTCCCCAATTCCAGGGGTCTCCCCCGTTTATCCCCCCCCCCAATTCCGGGGGTCTCCCCCTCACTCCCCCCTCCCATCTCCCCCCTTTATCCCCCCCCAATTCCAGGGGTCTCTCCCCTTTATCCCTCCCCAATTCCAGGGGTCTCCCCCGTTTATCCCCCCCCCCCAATTCCGGGGGTCTCCCCCTCACTCCCCCCTCCCATCTCCCCCCTTTATCCCCCCCCCAATTCCAGGGGTCTCTCCCCTTTATCCCTCCCCAATTCCAGGGGTCTCCTCCCTTTATCCCCCCAATTCCAGGGGTCTCCCCCCTTTATCCCTCCCCAATTCCAGGGGTCTCTCCCCTTTATCCCCCCCCAATTCCAGGGGTCTCCCCCTCACTCCCCCCTCCCATCTCCCCCCTTTATCCCTCCTCAATTCCAGGGGTCTCTCCCCTTTATCCCTCCTCAATTCCAGGGGTCTCTCCCCTTTATCCCTCCCCAATTCCAGGGGTCTCCTCCCTTTATCCCCCCAATTCCAGGGGTCTCCCCCCTTTATCCCTCCCCAATTCCAGGGGTCTCTCCCCTTTATCCCCCCCCAATTCCAGGGGTCTCCCCCTCACTCCCCCCTCCCATCTCCCCTCTTTATCCGTCCCCAATTCCAGGGGTCTCTCCCCTTTATCCCCCCCCCAATTCCAGGGGTCTCCCCCCTTTATCCCCCCCCCAATTCCAGGGCTCTCCCCCTCACTCCCCCCTCTCATCTCCCCCCTCCCCAGCCCCGCTCCGCCCCGCTCTCCCCGAGCCCCCCGCGCCGACCCCTCCGGAGACCGAGGCCGAGCTGGAGCGGCTCCTGCGCGGCTCCGACGCCGAGGCCGCGGCGGAGGGACCCCCGGAGGGACCCCCGGAATGTCCCCCCGAGGGACCCCCGGCCCGCCCGCTGAGCCCCACGCGGCTGCAGCCGCTGCTGCCGCCCGAGGCGCGCCGGGTGCCCGAGTTCCAGGAGGTGGCCCGGGTGCTGGCCGAGATGCCGAGGCCCCTGAAGCGCCGCGGCTCCATGGAGCAGAGCCCCGGCCCCGCCGCGGCCCCGTCCCGCGCCCGGCAGTACCGGCAGCTCATCACCCGCCTGCTGCACCGCCCGCCCGCGCCGGGCGACGGCTCCGCCGAGGTGGCCCTGTCGCTGTCACCTCCTCCTGCTGCTGCTGCTGCTCCTGCCGTGGAGAGCTCGGCGCTGGTGGCACCGGCGGTGGCGGCGGCCGCGGTGCCGGTGAGCGGTGGCGGAGGGGACGGGGCGGGGGGAGGGTGGGGCCGGGAGGTGTCGAACGGTGTCGTTGTCCCTTGGAGACCCCCGAGGTGTCGCACGGTGTCATTGTCCCCTGGAGATCCCCCTGGTCATTGTCCCCTGGAGATCCCCGAGGTGTCATTGTCCCATGGAGATCCCTTGGTCATTGTCCCCTGGAGATCCCCGAGGTGTCGTTGTCCCCTGGAGATCCCCGAGGTGTCGCATGGTGTCATTGTCCCCTGGAGACCCTCTGGTCATTGTCCTCTGGAGATCCCCGAGGTGTCATTTTCCCCAGGAGATCCCCCTGGTCATTGTCCCCTGGAGGTCCCCGAGGTGTCGCACAGTGTCATTGTCCCCGGGAGATCCCCCGGTCATTGTCCCCTGGAGATCCCCGAGGTGTCACATGGTTTCATTGTCCCCTGGAGACCCTCTGGTCATTGTCCCCTGGAGATCCCCGAGATGTCGCACGGTGTCGTTGTCCCCTGGAGATCCCCCTGGTCATTGTCCCCTGGAGACCCTCTGGTCATTGTCCTCTGGAGATCCCCGAGGTGTCATTGTCCCCTGGAGATCCCCGAGATGGTGCACAGTGTCGTTGTCCCCGGGAGATCCCCCGGTCATTGTCCCCTGGAGATCCCCCTGGTCATTGTCCCTCGGGGACACCCGAGGTGTGTTTGTCCCCTGGATTGCCCTGGGGGTGTCCTCTGTGTCCCCAAGGTCCCCAGGGTGTCCCGGAGCGGTGTCCCCAATGTCCGGGGTGGTATCCCCAATGTCCGGGGTGGTGTCCCCAGTGTCCGGGGTGGTGTCCCCAATGTCCGGGGTGGTGTCCCCAATGTCAGGGGTGCTGTCCCCCGTGTCCCCGGTGTCCCCTGAGCTCTCCCCGCTGCGGCAGGAGCTGCACTCGGCCCTGCGGGACCCCTCCTCACCCTGGGGGTGTCCCGGGGTGGTGTCCCCAATGTCAGGGGTGGTGTCCCCAATGTCTGGGGTGATGTCCCCAATGCCAGGGGTGCTGTCCCCGGTGTCCGGGGTGGTGTCCCCCGTGTCCGGGTGCTGTCCCCGGTGTCCCCTGAGCTCTCCCCGCTGCGGCAGGAGCTGCGCTCGGCCCTGCGGGACCCCTCCTCACCCTGGGGGTGTCCCGGGGTGATGTCCCCAATGTCCGGGGTGGTGTCCCCCATGTCCCTGGTGTCCCCTGAGCTCTCCCCGCTGCAGCAGGAGCTGCGCTCGGCCCTGCGGGACCCCTCCTCGCCCCGGGGGTGTCCCGGGGTGGTGTCCCCAATGTCCGGGATGGTGTCCCCAATGTCAGGGGTGGTGTCCCCAATGTCTGGGGTGCTGTCCCCCGTGTCCCCGGTGTCCCCTGAGCCCTCCCCGCTGCGGCAGGAGCTGCGCTCGGCCCTGCGGGACCCCTCGTGCCCGCGGCGCCGCCCCGGGGCCCGGGTGCGCCTGAACCCGCTGGTGCTGCTGCTGGACGCGGCGCTGACCGGGGAGCTGGACGTGGTGCAGCAGGCGGTGGCAGAGGTGACAGCGGGGACAGGGGGGACAGCGGGGGACAGGGGGGGACGGGGGGGACAGCGGGGGACAGCGGGGACGGGGGGGGGGACACGGAGAAGGGGTGGGGGGCGGCGGGAACAGGGACAGAGGGTGGGGGACAGTGGGGACACAGGACAGGGGTGCAGACAGCGGTGACGGGGTTGGGGACAGTGGGGACATTG
>NW_026690477.1:0-24426 GCF_015227805.2 Hirundo rustica | reverse complement strand
GCAGCTCTGCCAGGCCTTGGAGCCAATTCCAGAGCCTCCACCTTTGCCACAGCTGCCCTGAGGACCTTGAGGACAGGCGGAGACCGACAGGAGCCGGCAGGGAGAAGCTGAAGACCGCCAGAGAGAGCAGAGAACAGGGAGCTGCTGCTGCCAGCCCAGAGCCTGGGTGAGGCCACAGGGCCGGAGAGGCAGGGTGGGGGTGAGGATGGTGTGGGCTTTGGCCCTGGGCTTTGGCCAAACATTTTCTTTCTAAGCCTCCTGGGAAAGCGCTGAGATTTTCCCTGACTGAAGGGCAGGTGCTGCCAAAGGAAACATCCCGATCCTGACTCAGTGTTCCCTTTGCTTCCCAGATGTGCCATCTGCTGTCCCTGTCCAGGAGAGCTGCTCTGCACGGGAGGAAGCAAGGATGGAATGAAAAGCTTTGAAGATGGGGCGGCTGAAATCCCTCTGCTTAGCAATGTGTTTCAAGATATATGGACTTATGAGATTTATAGCAGTGTATTTGTATTGATGCAGTGGATGGGGTTTTAGATTGGTACAGTTACCCATTCACAGATAGTTTGTTTTATGTGTCTTTTTATATATATATATATAGTATGTAATACATATTATTTATTCTATATCTACTTTTGTATACGGATGTGGTTATGTATATCTTTCTATTTAAACATATATGGAGGTGTACAGTTGTGTAATTGTATAGATTGAGTTCTTGGTAGAGGGCTGTTTAGATAGAGAGAGTGATATTTTTTTATTCCTAGCTGGGCTTTAAGCCCATAGTAATATGTAATAAATTAAGCTGTTAAACACCTAACAGATCTTTGTGTATAGTGAGTTGTTGTAGAGGTTAGCAATAAATTAAGTTTTTGTTAACTGAAATTGGTATTTGTATATTTTTACATAGCATTGTTGTAGAAATCTAATAAATTCCTTTTTTTAACTTAAATTGAGATTGGCATAGTTCTATATTGTCAGTGTAGGTATAGCAATTTGTAATAAATGACATTTTTCACGTGAAATCAATTCTTGTGTATTTGTTGATCAGCAGTGCAGCTGTAACAATCTGCAAGAAATTAAAATTGTCAACTGCGACGGGTGTTTTGTGATTTGTGCTATCCAGAGCAATGAGCAGATGGAAATGCTGGAGGATTTTGGCCATGGAATTCTCCAGCCATGCCCAGCACATGCCCCACCTGCACTCAGGCTGGGCAAGGCAAGCGCAGATTTGGGATGGCAGCAGAGCCACACCTTGGCCAAGAACTCGCTGCAAAGGCCAGCTGAGAAAACTCTGGGACTCCATGGAGCTTAGAACTGCAACCAGAGCCACCCAGGGAGGACAAATCCAGCCCCCATGCCACAGGCAGCTCTTTGGGAAGCGCTCCAAGGGTCCCTCTGAAGGTCATCCTGGAGCCCAGAAGCCAACAGGGATCCTGAGCCAGCTCCGCTGCCTTTGGCAGCACTTTGGCAAAGGAGCTGCAGCAAGGGGGAGGCAGCAGTGACTGTGACTGCTGCAGCAAGGGGATGAAGGAAGGGCCAGGGACACTGGTGCTGAGATGCTCCAGAATCCAGAGGGATGGTGGAGAACTGGGAAGCAGCAAGTTCTCAGAGCCACTCCAATGCTGGAAGCCCTTGGTGTGCAGTTCCCTGCAGGAACTGGCAGGGGAGTTGCTGCCAGGATCAGCAGGAGCAGGAGGCAGCAGGATCTGCTCCTTTTCCTGCCTCTGTGTCCAGGTCAGGCTGGGATGGCCCCTGCTCCCACAGAGCCCCTGCCCATGGAGGCTGCAGGGTAAAAGCAATCCCAGTGCAAAGAGAGGCTTTGCAGTTGGAGCCCACTGCCCTTGTGTTTGGGGCTTGAATGGCTCTCATGGCAAAGCACAGCAGGGAACCAGGGCTTTGGGAGGCAGAGCCTTCAGAGGGAAAGAGAGATCAGGCACTCACATGCCTGAAACTCCTGCAGCTCTCTGCTTTTGTAGAATGAGAAAGAAGCAAGCTGGGGAGAGGCACAAGCAGTCCTTTGAAAAACCATGGTGCCTAACAAGTGCTCTGGGAGAAGAAAAATAGGGAGCAACCTTGCCTGGTTTTCATAGCCTGTGACTTCTGCAGAGGAGACAATGGGATGTACAGGAGGGGAGGGGAAGGAATAACTGTGATAACCCAGTCTGCCTTGCTGTGTACTGATACACCTTGCAGCAGTGAACATTACAGGTAATGCCAGATTCTTATTTAGCATCATGACACACTGCTGCTTCATTGCAAAACTGCCTCAGTGGGGAGAAAATCAGCTTAATTTATTGTCAGTTTAGGTAGATGTTGTGAGAAACAGTGACACAGATTAAAACAGGTTCTCTAACCTCATCATCCAGAGGAAGTTTTTGTTGCGTTTTCTTCACTACAGTTTTGAGTTGTTCTCTATCCTTCAGGGAGGTATCCATTAGTGACCGAAAAATAAAAAGGGGATGATTCATTCTCTTTCAACACACATTTGCACTAAGCTGTAGCTTAAACTTACTCAGGAAAAGGATAGATTTTCTTTAGTCAATGCAGTGTGGAATAAATGGTGTAGGAACAGCCACAATCTCAGATGCAAGAACAGCGTGTTCTTGGTCTGAACAGGACATTGTGGACAAGAAAGCACCACAATCCTAATGATTCACCTCTTAGGTAAAACCAGAATGGTTCATGGTGTAAAACTAGCAGGTGATGGAAATAACAAATGTCCCTGGGCTGTGGCAGGAGCCACCGAGGGACAAGAGAGGCTGCTGCTTGTTGGAAAAGTACTTTATGACATGGCCAGATCAGTCTCAGGAAGGTCAGAGTGTTACAGTCCGTGCCATTATGCAAAATGCCTTCCTGCACAGGGTCCCCATGTCCCAACAGAAGCAGCAGCAGCAGCAGCAGCCTCAGTACAATGCATTCTATTCATAAATCATCCAATCAGCTACAAACACCATGCTATTCCTGTCTTTTTGCACCTATCCTGGTCTAACACAGTTTTTCACAATGCTCATCATTTCTTACACAAGGCCTACGCCTACAGCCCATCTATTCTGGCTAGCAATGGGAGCAATGCTGTGGTATGTTGATGTTAGGTCTAAGACTTAGTTAACTTTGGACAAGGTAATGCTACGGAACTTTAAACTGGACTTCAGGGCTTTTCTATCAACTAATACAGTCTCTTCTTTGCTTAAGGCACTTAAGGCATATTTTTATTCACCTAAAACTTACATTCCTCACTTCATGTCTGTGTGACTTTATGTATCTCAGTTTATGTGAGAGTTTCAAACCAATCCCTGCATTCCTTTCTGCCTCTAAGCCTGTGTGCACGGGGTCCTGGGAGATTTCTCTCTGGTTTCCGAGAGGCTTGGGACACGACTCCAGGGGTCCATTCCCTCCTCATTCCCAGGTCTCCACAGGGTGCAGGTGGTTTCCAGCTGTGACCTCCTGTCCAACGGAGAATCCATGGATCCCACCGGTACGGCTCTGATGGGTGGGATTTCATCTCCTTCCAGCTGGGATCCGGGAGCTTTGCAGTGTCCGACGGTGCCACCCGGATCACCCAGAGGTGCTGGGAATCCAAAGGGATCATGGTGGAGCAGATGAAGCTTTACCTGGGACACACCAGTGTGGAAGGGCCCCCAAAATACATCAGATATGGATGGGAGGCTCTGGAGTACAAAGGTGGGTGTGGGCTGGGGGAAGGGGAATTCCCATGGGAATGTGGGATTCAGAAATGGGGGGACTTGGGAATGCAGGAATTCCCATGGAATTCCTATGGCTGGATTTCACTTTCATCCCAGTCAGGTGAGAATTCCCCAACCCACAGCCATGGGAATTCCATGGGGAAATGATTTGAATCGATGACCAATCCAATGACACAGTGAGATGAGAAGCAATCCCTGCTGGGATTCCATGGGACACAAACGCCAATCCTTTCCCCAGGCCGGCTCTGTTGTGCCCGTGGCAGCACCAGGGGAGTGCCCTGTCCCTGCCCTGAGCCCAGCACGAGCCTTTCCTCGGGTGTTCCCTGCCCTGCCCGGGGCAGGAGGGCACTGCCGGAGCGGCTTTGGTGGCCCCGGGCACCCAGATGGCTCCAGCCACTGCAGGTGGCTCCTTGGGAATGTTCCAGAGCAAAGCTTCAAGCAAACAACAGTTTGTGGAGGGGATTCTCCCCCTTGGCCTGTGCTGGGAGCCCAAGGGCAACAGCCCAGGCACAACAGCCCAAAGTGCTGGAGCTCGGTGTCCCTGGGCCAGGCCGTGTTCCCTGGCTGTGCCGTGTTCCCTGGCTGTGCCCTGTCCCTCAGCTGTCCCCTGGCCCTTGCTCTGTGGGGCCGGGGGTGACAGCAGGACCTGTGACAGCCCTGGGGGAGAACAACCCTGAGCCCCAGCTGGGCCAGTTCCCCCAGTTCCCGCAGTGGGGCCCAGGTCACTCCCAGCATGGGCCCTGTGGCTCCCAGTATGATCCCAGTATGAACCCAGTATGATCCCAGTATGATCCCAGTAGTTCCCATTCATTCCTACTATAGTTCCAGGCCATCCCAGGATGGTTCCAGTTACCCCCCAGTATGATCCCAGACACTCCCACTACAGCTATAGTCCTTCCCAGTATGATTCCAGAATGATCCCACTCACTCCCAGATACTCCCAGTACTATTGCTGTAACTTCCTTTATGGTCCCTCTGTGATCGCAGTCACTCCCAGTAAATCCCAGTAAATCCCAGTTGCCCCAAGTGTGTTTCCACTCACTCCCAGTTGCTCCCAGTAGCTTCCAACATGATTCCAGTTGCTCACAGCCACTCCCAGTCAGCTCCAGCATGATTCCAGTCCCTCCCTGTATATCCCAGTTGCCCCAACATGGTCCCAGTTGCCCTCAGCCTGCTCCCAGTCACTTCCAGTATGGTCCCAGAATGACCCCAGTCACCCTCAGTGTGCTGCCAGTTGCTCCCAGTATGATCCCAATTGTCCTCAGCATGGTCCCATTTCCTCCCAGTATAATCCCAGTTGCACAGACCCACTCCCTCCCAGTATGATCCTATGCTGATGCCATCATGATCCCAGTTGTCCCCAGTATCGTCTCAGTTGCTCCCAGTTCCTCCCAGTCTGATCCCAGTTGCTCCCAGTTGTCCCAGCATAGACCCAGTCATTCCAAGTATGATTCCAATATGAGTCACTATGATCCCAGTCTCACCAGCACGGTCCCAGTCAATTCCAGTTGCCCACAGTGTAGAGCCAGTCACTCCCAATCCCTCTCAATGTGTTCCCAGTCACCCCTGGTATGTTCATAGACATTCCCAGTATATCCCAGTTACCATTAGCATACTCAGTCATTCCCAGTCACATCTACATGGCCTAGTAAGGTTCCAATTTCCACCAGTAACATCCCAGTCACACTCAGTCTAATCCCAGCTGGTCCCACGTTGATCCCTGTTCCCCAGTTGTAGAAATAGCTTCTTCTTCCTGCTGCTGAGGACTCCAGGACGGTGTAGATAAATGTAGACGAGAGATCTCTGAAGTTAGATTTTAGAAGATGAGGTTTATTGTAAGGGATGTGGAGGCCTTGCTCTGAGCCGCCAGGCTGCAGCTCGTGGCAAGGCCTAGGAAAGTGGGGGAAGGGAGAAGTAGGGAGAGGAAATTCCAAGAGAGGAAAGTCCTCAGGGAAGGGTGCAAGCAAAAAGAGAGCAAAGAGCAAAGAGACCGTCCAGCCCCCCGGGACCCCTTATCAGGGGTCCTCAAGGTGGGCTGGAACAAGCCTTGGGCCAATGGGGTTACAGATACCTGATACTTCAGGGGAGGGGTACAGGTGTGGGATGAACCGTACATTGAGGGGTGAGACAGAACATTCCATTTGACCTGGGTCTGGCTGCAGGTAACTTTCAGATGGTCACATAACTGTTTTCCCAGAGATCCAGTATCTAATACATCTCAAACATCAAAACTTACTTTCAATTCTATCTCACTTACAGGTTTCTCATTCTCAGAATAGAGGCAATCATATTTATAGGGTTTTTTGGCTTCTTCCTCCCCAACATCTCCCCCGTTCTTATTAACAACTAAAACACTAGACACTGTCTTACTCATTACTTTTTTCACACACTGAAGTATGCAGGGAACTGCTACTAAAACTACAACTACTACTATTAGAATGATCAAACCTATCTTACAAAGTTCCTTTAGCCAAGGTGCAAAGCTCAAACCATCAAACAAATTGTCTAACCAGGATGGGTCATCTATTGTAATTTGGCTAGCTAAATCTCTCAATTCTTGCAATTGTTTATGAATGGAAACAGAGTGATCAGATAAATTCATGTAGCACAAACCTTCAAAATCTTTTGGAAAAGGTACTCTAACTAAACAGGTTTTTCAGGGCTTCTGTCGGATAGACAGATGGTATCAGAGCCTGCAGACTTAGCTAAAACAACTCAGACATTCATCTTTGGTTAACTTAGGTAAAGCTTCACTACAAAAACTAAAACAAAAGAACAAAAGTAACATGCAAACAATAAAACTCCAGTCTTTTCTCGGGCTGCTTTTGGCGGATCATCTTCTCTTGATGATTCTGCGCAGCTCAGGTCTGGGTGCTTGCTTCTTGGTTTGCAGAAGTACTGGCTGATGTGGGGGTCTCAGCGGGCTTAGATGTGTGGTACAGCTTCATGTTCTTCACTGGGACCCACTTGAGTCCTCCTTCTGTGGAGGCAAATGCAAACCTCTTCCCCCATGTTACAGGATTATATGGTCTTTCTAACTGTCTTGATTTTAAATTTTTAATTGAAACTGGGGGGTGTACTTTCAGTTTTACCTTTTTAGGGTTCAAGAAATGTCTGTAAATGTGAGGGTGAGGCTCTTCTGCAGAGCTGTTCAGAAAATTATAAACATACTGAGCTTTCTTCAATCTCTTTTGAGGTGTAGCTTGGGCTTTCCCCCTTTTCACTTGACTTAAAATGCGTTTTAGGGTTTGGCGTGTTCTTTCTAGGGTATTTTTCAGCAGTTCTTTAAAATATGAAGAGCAGATGCCACTGTCCTTTATTGCTTTTCTTAATTCTTTAATTTCATGAGATGGAATAGGTGTCCATGTTCTGGGACCTCCAGCTTGCTGGCTCAATATCACAGGCATGGCTAGAGGATTTAGATTTTCCTCTTTGCAAATTTCTTGTGTGACTTCATGCCAGTCTGTCAGTTGAAGGTCATCAGAACATTTCTGGGGACCTTCTAAAATCGGGATTGGTGGTGGTGGATCCTCAGATTTGAGAGAGTTGGCAGCTGCAAGGGCAAAACAGTTCTCTGTCTGTCCTGTATTTGTTAAAGTGGCTGTCACATTCCATCCTCCCCCTTCTCGTTGCATGGCTTGTGTGCCAAGCTGTGGTTCCGTCATGCTTGGGCACGATGCAAGATGCGGCGGCAGAGGCAGGGATGCAGGAGGCACAGGCAGGAATGCAGGAGGCAGAGAGCTTGTCAGTGAAGACATCTGAGAAGAACTTGAAGCTGCGGGAGGAGTCGTCAGGCATGAAGCTGTTACTGCAGCATGTAGGTCTGGCGGTGGAAGAGGCGCGGAAGGATACATATAAGTCGCTGTAGAATCGTGTTGCTGCTGTGCTGTGTGCAGGGTCGTGGACGGGGGAGGGGCTGCTGAAGGCTGTGGTTGTGCAGAAACTGCTGGTGGCTGTAGCATCGGGGGCTGTGCAGCACGCGCGGCAGTGTGGACTATTTGCGATGTGTAACAAGTTCCGGCTGAGCGTAGGTTTCAGCATGGGGCTGTATCACAGGCGGTGACGCGGCCGGGCGCGTTGGCGGGAAAAGCGAATGCGCTGCGTGCACAGGGTCGGCGTAGGAAGTCATTACGGCGGCGGGCTGCATGGGGCGCGCGGGACGTGGCGGAGGCGCAGGGATCGCAGCAGGAACCGTGGGAGGGATCTCTAAGTAGTCCGCGGGGACAGGACACGCCGGAGCCGCGGCTGGGGGCTCCGGAGAGTCACCGTGCGATGGGGACACGTCGGCAGGGGGTCGTGCTGTGAACTCGGCGACAGCCACGGCTTCTGCCGCAGCCGTTGCTCTGGCACGGACGGGGGGGCGGGGTGGAACACGCCGCGGAGCGGGGACTGGGCGTGCGCGGCCATCCGCCGTTTGTTCCGCGGCACTCAGCCGCTGGTAGCTCGCAGGCTGGGCCGGGGCTCGCCGCGGAGCGGGGACAGGGCATGCATAGTCAGCCGCCGTCTGTGCCGCGGGAGTGAGCTGCTCGTAGCTTGCGGGCAGGGCCAGGGCACGCCGCGGAGCCGGGACTGGAACGGGCTGTAGCATCCGCCGCGGCGTGGGGCTGGGGCAGTCTGCAGGCGCCCGAACACGCGGGGGAGTGACGGGCGCAAGGGGAACTGCAGGGATAGCCGGTACCGGCGCCGGCGGCACCGCGGGCGCCGGCACCGCTGCAGCCGGCACCACCGGGTCGTAGAAAGGCGGCGGCGGCGAGGCAGCGGCGGGCACGGGCGAGAGCGGTGGCACCGCCAGCGCCGCATCGGCTGCAGAGAGGGGACCCTGCGCCGCCTGCAAAAGCGTCGCAGCCTGCCTGTGCAGTAGGCCTGCGACAGCAGCAGCTACAGCAGCAAACGCTGAGGCTGGCGGGCCGGCGAGATCCGCGGCGGGGAGGGGGGGTAGAGCCGGGGCCGCGTGGTATGGAGGGGGCAGGGCTGCCACCGTGCCGGCAGCGAGAAGCACCGCAGGGATGCTGTCAGTGGGCGGGCTCAAAGGGGCAGAGACGGGGACGGGGCCCGGCACACTGGAGCGGGGGGAGGGAGCCCCGGTAACAGGAATTCCAGCCGTGAACGGGACCGAGGGCGCGGCGGGAGGGGCCGCAGGGTCCGGTGGAGGCGGTGGGGCCGAGGGAACGGGTGCCGCGGCCACGAGGGTGGGGGATGGGTCCGCGGCGCTCGGCGGGGCCGCGGAAACCGAAACCACGTGGCGCGGCGAGGGGGGGGGAGGGGGGCGGGCTCCGCTGCAGATCGGTGGCCACGCGGAGGGGATCTCCGGGAGCGGAGTGACCAGGTGTCGTGGCTGCAGAGGCATTTTTTGTAGCAAAGATCTCAACGAGGGCCCTACAAGCTGGAACGAGCTCAGCAGCAGCAAAATTCTTCAGTGAAATATCATTAAAGAGTCTATTTCCAACTGAGTCCCAAAAGTCTCTGGTAAAGACGGCTGAACGGTCAGCATTGGGAAAGTTAACTAGAGTCCATTCTAAAAGGTCTTTCAGCTCTTGCTTATGTAAAGTACTGTGATTGCAGCGTAAAAGATACTTAAGTTTCTTATAGAGATCTCTATCAAGGGTAGAATGGCAGTGCCCCATTTTTACACCAGTGTAGCTCACCTCGATGTCGCAGAAGCAGGTCCTCACTCGAGATCCGACGTAGGGGTTGGCCAGACACTCCAGTCGGCTCTCAGGACACTGCACGGGGTCCCCTTCAGAGCCACGGCTCCAGGTGCTGCTCAGGAACAGCTCTTCCGTGCTCGGGACCCCAACCTCCCCTCGGCGCTTCAGTGCGGGCAGTGCAAAGCAGTGCCCACACGCGCTCAACGCACGTGGCAACGTACCACGGCAAAACTCCCTCCGTGAGCCCCAGTGGCCGCCGCTCAGCAGCAGCCGTCTGTGCTCGAGGGACGCCAGACAAAACCTCCTCAGAGCTCCGAGTGTTCGCTACTTAGTAACGATCCTCGTGCTCAAGGTTTTGTCTTCGGCAACTTTAAAGAGCTCCAGCCTCACGCTGCCCTGCAGCGATATACTGTGCTCACGACACCGATTAGCATACAACTGGTAATTTACCGTCCATGGGGAAGTCTCTCACAGCTTGAAAGGCTGGGTCCGGCGTTTTCCACGTTGTGCGCCAATTGTAGAAATAGCTTCTTCTTCCTGCTGCTGAGGACTCCAGGACGGTGTAGATAAATGTAGACGAGAGATCTCTGAAGTTAGGTTTTAGAAGATGAGGTTTATTGTAAGGGATGTGGAGGCCTTGCTCTGAGCCGCCAGGCTGCAGCTCGTGGCAAGGCCTAGGAAAGTGGGGGAAGGGAGAAGTAGGGAGAGGAAATTCCAAGAGAGGAAAGTCCTCAGGGAAGGGTGCAAGCAAAAAGAGAGCAAAGAGCAAAGAGCAAAGAGACCGTCCAGCCCCCCGGGACCCCTTATCAGGGGTCCTCAAGGTGGGCTGGAACAAGCCTTGGGCCAATGGGGTTACAGATTCCTGATACTTCAGGGGAGGGGTACAGGTGTGGGATGAACCGTACATTGAGGGGTGAGACAGAACATTCCATTTGACCTGGGTCTGGCTGCAGGTAACTTTCAGATGGTCACATAACTGTTTTCCCAGAGATCCAGTATCTAATACATCTCAAACATCAAAACTTACTTTCAATTCTATCTCACTTACAGGTTTCTCATTCTCAGAATAGAGGCAATCATATTTATAGGGTTTTTTGGCTTCTTCCTCCCCAACACCCAGTGTTGGTCCTGCTGGGTCCCAGTGTGCTCTGATCCTGCTCCCAATGGGTGCCAGTCCTGGGCCCGGTGTATCCCGGTGTATCCCGGTGTCTCAGTCCATCCCAGTCTGTCCCAGTCCATCCCAGGCTGTCCCAGTCCATCCCGGTCCCTTCCCAGCAGCTGCCGCCCTTTCCCGGATCCTGCCCCTCCTGCCCCCCCAAGATGCTGCCGGGGCTCGGGGGCTTCGTGCTGGGCTCCGTCTGCCTGGGCTGGGGCTCTGCCTCCCCTGCGGGAGAAGGAGAGGGGGGTCCCCAGGGATCGTGTCCCCCCCTCAGAGCACGTGGGACTCCCCCATGTCCCCCCATGCCAGGCTCACCCCCTTTTCTCTCCCCACAGCTCCTGACGCAGCTCCTGCTCCCCCCTTGGAGAGGATTTGGGGAGCCCCCCTGGCACCCCCTGGAATCCCCATTCCTGGGCACTGGGACCCCCCACATCTCCTTCCCCAGCTCCGGGACCCCCTGCACCCCCTTATCCTGCACCGACACCCCCTGCACCCCCTTTCCTGGGTATCCTCCTCTCCCAGCCCCTGGATCCCCTGTTCCCGGGTGCTGCCAGAGCTCTTGGGGCTGGGCAAGGAGTGGCACAGCCCCAATGTTCCCGTCTCTGGGACATCACAGTGCTGGCAGCTCCAACGTTCCATGCCTTGGAGACGCTCCAAGGGAAGCGTCCAGAGCCACACCCAGTCAGCAAACTGACAGCCACTGAGCACCCCGGCCTGGGCTGATGTGCAAACCTCTGCACACAGCTCGGGGAAGATCCTCTGGGCCACATCCACAGTGCCACAGGCAAGAGGGCACATAGACTTACAGAGCTCTGCCCAGAGCCCACAGGGAAAGTGCAGAAAAGAAAAAACACAAACAAAAGAACCCAACAACAACAACAAAACCCACCAAGAAAAAGACCACTCTGCCCCAGCAGCACTGCTCCCTCCTTCAGGACTTTCAGCTGCACTAACACATAGCACCTGAGAATGCAAGCAATGACCATTCCTCAGGCCCATCTGCTGTACAAGCAGCTTGAGGACAGCCTAGGGGAAGGACTCTCTTCATCCCAGTGGAGAAAGCCAGCCTGCCTTCCTTCCTTCCTTCCTTCCTTCCTTCCTTGTCTTTCCTTCCTACCAGCTGCCCTTACTCTCCCAAACACTTGCCTCTCCACCTCAGCCCTGCTACACAATTGCTACAAGCACCAGCACCTGCCCAAAACTGCCTCCTGCTTGCCCACTCCCTACTCCAACACCCCATCGCCCCTTTCAATCCCTATCCCTCCCAACTTTCTCAAACCCAATCACACTGCAATCCCCACATTACACTGTTCCATGCCACACCACACCAGACCACACCACGACACCTCTTCGGCCACCAAGTCCCCTGCAACCGGCCCTTGCACATTCCCAGCCATTCCAGGCCAGCCACAGCTTTCTGCCCACTCTGGCCCAGGGCCCCACCACCCTCACAGGGAACAAGTCCATCCCCACATCCCAGCTCACTTTGCCTCCAAGCAGCGTCAAGACATTGCCTGTGTCCTGGTGCTGCAGACCCTTGCCAACCGGCTCTCCCAGCCACCACTGCCCCTGCTCTTCCATGCTCTGGCCCACAAGCTGCAAGTTCATTTGCTCCCTGGGCCACTGGCCCAGCCCCAAGCCAGGGCCGGGCCCTTTCCTGAGATCTCTGCCATCGCTGCAATGCTCGCAGCTCCGAGGCGGCTGCAGCTCCAGGAGCCTTTGCACACCGCTCCCGGGGATGTCCAGCCTGCCACTCTTGGCCTGTCTGTGCAGGGCAGGGGCCTGCACTCCATGATCCTGCTGCCTCCCTCCCAGCTCAGCCTTTGTAGCTCCTCTAGACACCCCCGGACCCCCATTCCCGGCCAGCCCGGGGCACCTCACCCCCAGGCCTCCCTTTCCTGGGAATCCCGACCTGGGCACGGGGCTCTCCGGCCGCTCTGGGACTGATGATCGCCCGAAGGAAAGGGAGAGCACAGGAGAGAGCGAGAGCAGGAGACTGGGAATCAGGGATCGCAGTGCCTGCGCCCAGTCCTGCTCCGCCGGGGCTGGGACCCGCAGCCGCAGGAAAAAATGGATCCGCGGATCGCGGCGCTTCCCCCGCTTTGGGCCGAAGCCAGCGGGCTCCAGGCAGAGTTTGAGCGCAGCCCCGGGAGTTCAGCACAGCCCGGCCCGGGGGTCCCGCAGGGCGTGGCCGAGGAGGGTCCCGGGGGATGCCAGGAGGGGATCCAGGGGAATTCCCGGGAATTCCGCCCTGCCCTTCCCCCCGCGCTCCCTCTGCCCAGCGCCCGGTGACGTCACAACACCTTCGGGCCGCCATTGGCGGGCAGCAAAGAGCGGCGCCAATGGCGGGGCCGGAGGCGGGGCTGTGGGCGGGGCCGGGGCTGTGGGCGGGGCCACAGCGGAGCAGCGCCATGGCTCCAGCGCTGGGGCTTGGGGCGCTCCTGGGGCCCCGGGGGGAGGCGAGAGGGGAGGGGGACCCCCGGCACCGGGACTCTTGGATCGCCCATTCCAGAGCACCCAGGGGCCCCTAAACCCCCATTCCTGGGCGCCGCGATCCCCCCGAACCCCCATTCCCGGGCACAGGTTCCACTCTGCATCCCCTGATCCGGCACCAACAACCCCTGCACCCCATTCCCGGCCATCCCGCCTCTTCCTGCCCCCAGAGCCCCCTTCTCCTTCACCCAGAGACCCCCTGGAGCCCTATTCCTGCCTTTCCCAGCATGCAACCCCTCCTTCCCTCAACTCTGAGGATACCCGGGACCCCTATTGTCAGCCATCTCGGGTTTCCCAACCTTTTGATAGAAATTGGGACACTCGGGGCCTTGTCCTATTCCTGACACAAGAAACCCCCTTAACCACACCCATCCCACATCTACCCAGCCCCACCTTTCCCTTTTCTCAACCCTGGAACCCCCAAAGCCCCTTCCCTGCTCTCCCAGCTCTCCCTGTTGACCCTTTCCTTCAGCCGTGACTCCGCCAGCCCCCAAATCTCCGTGTCCCCCCAGTTCTCCTCTCCCTGCGGTCCCTGCCCGTGGCACTGCCAGAGCCCGTTCACATCCATGACCCTGGATGAGTCCGTGGGGCTGGAATAGGGCTCCGTGGGGCTGGGACACAATCCCGTGGGTCTCTGTGGGTCCAATCCTTGCCCAGGTCTCCACACGCTGCAGGAGGTTTCCAGCTGTCACCTCCTGTCCCAGGGGAGCGTCCGCAGATCCATCGGCTCGGCTCCGACCGCCGGGAATTCCTCTCCTTCCAGCTGGGATCCGGGAGATTCGTGGTGGACGCCGGCACTGCCCAGGTCACCAAGAGGCGCTGGGAACATGAGGAGATCCAGGCTGAGGAATGAACAAATCCCCTGGGGCACACCTGCCTGGAATGTCTCCAGAAATCTGTCAGATATGGGCGGGAGGCCCTGGAGCCTAAAGGTGGGGAGGGTGGAATTCCCATGGGAATGTGGGGTTTGGAAATGAGGGATTTGGAAATGTGGGATTTAGGAGGGCAAAATTTGGGAACATGGGAATTCCCGTGGGACCTCCGTGGATGGATCCCACTGCTGTCCCATTGCCATGGGAATTCCATGGGCAGATCTCATTCCCATCCCACTGCCATGGGAGCTCCAATCCGGTTCCACCCCAAACCCATCCTGGGGCTCACCCTGTTCTTTGCCCTCCCCACCCCCCACAAGACTTTTGGGGGTTCCCCATGACCCACCCAGCCGCCCCCCAAATCCTCCTGGGTCCCCCCTCATCCCCCCACGGGGATTCCTGGGAGTCCCCCCATGTTCCCGCCCCCAGGACTTTGGGGTCCCCCCCGACCTGTCCGTGCCCCTCCCCCGTTTGTGCCCCCTGTGATGGTGGGGTGGGGCCGAGTGCTGGTGCCCCCCTGCCTGCAGCAGATCCAGCACTGAGCGGAGTTCAGGGGCTCCCTTGGCATTTGGGGTCCCCTGGGATTTGGGGTGACCCCCTGGCCCCCCAGGATCTTCCTGAACATGCTGACGCTGCCCGAGTGCAGTGAGAAGGTTCAGACCCGGCACAGGGTCCCAGCTCTGTCACCAGCATTGCCCAAGGTACCCCAAAAACCTCCTGAGAACCTCCAAACTCCGCCGAGACACTCCAACCTCCCCAGGATCTCAAAAAACATCCTTGGAACCCTCCAAAAACTCCCCAAGACTGCAGAATTCCACAGAGACCCCCAAAACCTGTAATGACATCAAAATTCCCACGGGACCTCCCAACATCCCCCAGACCCCCCTGAGAAGGTTCATACCTGGCACGGGGTCCTCAGCTCTGTCACCGGCAGGTATCCCAAAACAGCCTTGGCTTCCCCTGGGATCGCCAAATCCTCCCCTTCGGGACCCCTGAAAACCCCCCTCAGGAACACCCAAAAATCCACCGTGACCCCAAAACCACCCAGAACTTACAATGGCCCCCCAAGAACCCCTCGCTAGAGTTTGTACCCAGCACAGGGTCCCCATCTCCATCATCGCCATCACCCAGGACCCTCAAACCCTCCCGGGACCCCCAAACCCTCCCGGGACCCCCAAACCCAGGCCTTTTTCCCCTGGGCTCTGGCAGTGCCTCTGGAGGCCCCACAGAAGGAACTTTCCTTTCAGGGGCTGCACTTTGGTCCTCCCTGGACCCTCCCTGAGGAGGCTGGCAGGGGTTGCAGTTTGATGACATTTGTCCTTGCTGCCCCTCCCATCCCACTGCCCCACAAACAGCCCCGAGGCACCCGTGAGGGACAGGCCCTGCTGTGCCAGGCCTGGGCTCAGGGCTTGGCCTTTCTGCTTCCTCCAGCCAAACCCCAGGCCTTGCTCAGCCCTGCAGTTCCTGCTGCTGTGCCCCAAGCTCCCTCGGCCAGTGCTGGAAAGGGACCTGAGGTATCTTGATCCTCTCGTGTAGAGGAATTTTTAGAAGAGCAAGGCCACAATCTTGTGATGGGAGGTTTGAACAATCCTTGCTATCAGGGTATGATATACGGCCTTGTATTGTTCTTATGCTGCTTTTGCGCTGTGGGAATCATCAAGAAAGTAGCAAATATAACAGCTTATAGGTCTTTCTCATGGGTGCTTTCTCACGGATACTGGAAGTCATGTTATAACTTGCTGTCCTTTCTCATGGATGCTGAAGAGAAATGCTGATCACAAGACAGAACTAAAGCTGACCATGCAGCCAAGAGACATGAACCAATGGACAGTCATTTAGAGTGTCGGAACATAAGTTTTTAACCAATCAGCTACTGTTTAGCAGTGCCTGCCTTAGCCTCTAATCACATAAATATTGGCTTTTTTGAACAATAAAGGGGGATCAAACCTAATCACATTGATGTCCGTTTGATACTCGGCTCTGTTTGATGCTCGCACAGGCCAAAGCATCGCATGGGTTTTTCCACCAAATGCACATACGCTGCAGAAGCAGTTCCAATTGACGGCCACTGAGGCTCGTGAGATTGTCGAGTCGTGCGACGACTGTCACGCCCTTGGTGCTCCATTGCTGGCAGGGGTTAACCCCAGGGGCCTTAAAGCCTTGGAGCTTTGGCAGACCGATGTTACCCAGGTCACCGAGTTTGGCTGGCTCAAGTATGTGCATGTCATGGTGGACACGTTCTCCTCTTTGATGTGGGCTTCTGCTCACACTGGAGAGAAAGCCCGTGATGTCATTGCCCAGTGGAGGCAGGCCTTTGCTGTTCTTGGCATACCTTCTGCTGTGAAAACCGACAGTGGTCCTGCTTATGCCTCACAGCAGGTACAGCAGTTCCTGAGGAAAATAAAGAATTTCATAGTGCTAATTTCATAAAGTTACTAAGTGTCCAAGTCGTTAATTATCAATAATTAGTGATTAGTTGTTTGAATCCTCTGTTTTATGTATTGATGTTATCAATTATTTGTGAATTACCTGTTTGATGTACTGATGTTACCAGTTCTATGTACCCCATGTACCCCACACCCCAGCTCTCCTCTAGTTCTATGTGCTTCCCCAGTTGCTTCCCAATTTCAGAAAATCCCTACTTACCTTATAATAAGTTAGGCCTCGCTGCTCAGTCCATGCCATGCCACCGAACACAGCCCAGACACCGCCCACCTTACTATCAGCTCCTCCCCACCTGCTCGTCAACCCGGAGACCTCGCCCACTCCTCGCCTGCTCTGAGCAAAGCACCGCCCCTTATGGAGATTAAGTAGGCCGGAAGTGCACCTGACACAGAAAAACCCCTAGAGACGATGAGCCAACTCAAGAATGGGGAAAACGAGACGCAGTGCTGGGTGAGGAAAGAGCACAGGTACCCGTTGACGTCCTCCAACTATTTTCGAGAATGTCATCATAACCTCAGAGACCCTCGCTGGGAAACACCCCCTGGACCCGCGAGCCCTGAATGAGACTTATTGGGCTCTCGCGAGGCAAGGCTCCCGACTCTGCTGCGTGGCAGCAAAGTCGTCTGGACCTCCTCCTCGGCGGTGTCCGGTCTGAGCAGCGGTGGCGTAGGCATCCCATCCCCGAGCCGTCCCTCGTCATTAAAGAGCTGAATCAATAAAGGCATTAAAAGGAGCTAACATCGTCTCCTGCCCAGTTTATTTATAACAATTTGGGGGCTCGTCCGGGATCGCCACGCCCAGAAGAGGACCCAGGAAGGGAAGGCGCCGCCCGACGTGGGACTCCTGGGACAGCTGGCGAGCTCCGGACCTGGCGACGGGGGACAACGCCGCAGAGGGACAGCGCCGAGGAGCGCCGGTAAGTATAGCCGGTGGCGGGAGTGGAGGCGAGCGAGTGTGGTGTGAATGAGACGGGGGCCGGCAGCTCGGACCTCCGAAGCGAGTGTGGACCCCTTAGTACCGCGGTTCCGGGACTCCCGCGAGGGGGCCGGCCGGGAACAGGGGGAAGCGAGTGGAGCCTGAGCGAGTGAGGCGCCTCCAGGGGCGTAGTGGGCCCCCCTCCGAACGGGCGGAGGAAAAGAGTAGGTGTGAGTGGCCCGTGAGAGAGTGATAGGTGTTTGGTAGAAGGCCCCACTGGGGATCCCCCCCCCACAAGGGTAGTGGCTGAGGCCCTGAGGGCAGGTCGACAGGCTACCCAGCGGCCTATAGGTAGTTGCAGGGGTCTTAAGGGCGGACCTACGGACTACCAACGAGGGGGTGCGCCGTTTAGGCGTAGGATAGTGGGTGCCGGGTGTGCAAGGCCTATACTGGGCGGGGGTATTCCAGAAGAGGAAATACGCTACCGGGTATAGGTGGCCTGCCGGGCCGGGGGGAGACACGCTTTCCGGGTGGGAGGGTGTCGCACGGAGAGGTACTACTGGTCGGGGGTGTCTGCAGGCAGGCACGCTTTCCGGGTAGGAGGGTGTCGTGCGGAGAGGTACCACTGGTCGGGGGTGTCTCTGCTAACCGGGGGCAGTCCGCACTGGCGGTGAGGGCAGGACGCTGTCCCGGGTGCGGGGTATGAAAGGAGGGGAGTCCAAAAGCAAGCACGAGGGACTCAAAGATAGGGTGTGTGAGTGAGTCGTGCCACGACTGTCCGAATCCTGGCAGTAAGTAGCGCCTGGTACCTTGGGCCCCGGTCGACCGGCTGCTTACGGGGATTCGCTTGACGGCGAGAAGCGAAAGAGGGATAGTGGCTGCGGCTCGGTATCCCACATTGGGCGGGGTTGCTATTTAGTAGACTATCCGGGTGTGGGACCTGCAGTGGGCGGGGAGAGTTGCTCCATCCGGCTGCAGGGTCAAGGGAGCAGGCAGGCTATCCGGGGGATCGGCAGGCAGTAGCAGCAGGCTACTTACGGGTCCCTTAGAGTGAAAGAGGGATAGTGGCGGGGGCCTTAGGAGCAGGCTTACCGACTATCCAGGGAGTGAGTGGGTTTTTCGGCTTTTAGTTGCCCGTCTTTACCTTTCCTTTCGAGTAGGGGCACCATATAAAAGTTTAATTTAAAGGAAGGTCGAGCAATTTTGATTTGTGTTGCCCGGTATTAAACTTTCCGTTCGGGTAAGGGCACTGTAAAAAGCCTTAAGTTGACCAAGCGAGAATGGGTGTATGTGGAAGCAAAGCAAAGAGAGACAGGAAAAAGGGAAAAGGGAAGGTGGCCAACATCCCTCCCGACAGCCCACTGGGAAAAATACTCGAACAGTGGGAAAACAATGAGAAAACTAAGACCTTAAATAAAATAAAGATGATACATTTTTGCATAGAGATTTGGCCAACCCTTAACCTACCTGGAGAATGGCCATGGTACGGAACCACCGACCCCTGGATGTGCTCGCAGTTAAATCAGTACTTAAGAGCCCAAGGGGAAATAGATACAGAACAACTAAGATATGCTGCTTGCTGGTTGCATTTAGATCCAGACGCCAAAAAGGTAAAGATATGCAAGCTGCAGGAGAAGGAAAAGAAGAGTAAAGAGGAGAAGGAGGAGGCTAGTCATGTATGGGACCCTCTAGAGCATTTACCCCCACCTCCGGTTTATCCCGATATACCCCAAGTCAGTTCCCAAAATCCCCAAGCTCCAATGACCCCATCCTCACTAGTTTCCTCCCCTGTACCGAATTCCCCCCACGCTAATTTTTCTGTAAGTACGTCCCCAGTGGGGATCAATTTTTCTGCGAATACACCTTTACTAGGTGCTATAAATTCTTCTGAAAATGCACCCCTAACAATACCAGCTCATTGTTCTAACAAAAACCCCTTTTACAGCTCTGTAACTTCTCCTATCCCTCCTTCAGCCTCACTGCCAGTCCCTCCAAATCCTGTATTCTCCCCGTCACCATCTAAACTCCCTGCTCCACCTCCTAGTTGGGAGCTAGGCCATTCTACCTCAAATGCGGAGCCCTCTCCCAGTGATAATCAGAATAGTAACAACTCAATAGGAGCGACCGAGATCCCAGAGGGACACGGTTATAACACCCGGTCAAGAACTAAACTTTTTCCCTTGAGGGAGGTCCCAATGGGTGGAGTCGCCGGAGGGGTCGGATTCGTAAATGCTCCCCTGACCGCGTCGGAAGTAAGGAATTTTAAGAAGGAACTAGGAAACCTGGTAGAGGACCCTGTAGGTGTGTCAAATCAAGTAGACCAATTTTTAGGCCCAAATACATACACATGGGGAGAGTTGAATTCAATTTTAAAGATCTTGTTTAGCCCCGAAGAAGTCAGAATTATTAGAACAGCAGGGATGAAAGTCTGGGAAAGAGAAAACAGAACGGGTCCCCCAGGTGACTATAAACTACCAATTATAGATCCGAGGTGGGATCCAAACAGGGAGGAAGACAGGAGGAGTATGGATGATTATAGAAGTCTAATGGTCAAAGGCATAAAAGAATCAGTTCCCCGCAGCAGTAACACTAAATTAGCTTTTGATAACATGCAGGGGAAAGACGAAACCCCCGCAGCCTGGTTAAACAGGCTGAAAAGAAATTTCCAACTTTATTCGAGTATAGACCCTGATAGTCCCGAGGGCCAAGTACTGTTAAGAACGCAGTTTGTAACCAAGTCCTGGCCCGACATTAGGAGAAAATTGGAAAAGATGGAGGATTGGCAGGAAAAAGGCATAAACGAGTTACTAAGAGAGGCTCTGAGAGTCTATCTAAGACGGGAGGAAGAGAAAGCTAAAGCCAAGGCAAGAATAATGGTAGCTGTAGCTAAAGAAAGCATAGAAGCAATGCAAGATCAAAACCCTCCCGATCGGAGAAATATCAAGCCGGGGAGAGGAAGGATGTTACCACCCTGGAAAACCCCTAGAAGGCCAGGAGAAGATAGGAAATGTTTCTATTGCGGAGAAACTGGACATATAAAGAGAGATTGTCAAAAACTGACCTTCGATGAAGCCATAACAAAAGAGCAGGATGCCTTGGAGAGGCTATTAAAAGGGGGGAACAATGAAGATTAGGGGTGTCATGGGCTCTACACACTAGGGGACCCGATGTACCATCGAGAAGAGCCCATAGTAAATTTTGAAGTGGGTCCCCAACATGAGGAATTTGAATTTTTAGTGGACACTGGGGCAGACCGGTCCAGCATCAAGGAGCTCCCAATAGGAGTCAGTCTTGGAACAAAAACGTGTGAAGTCATGGGGGCAGAAGGAAGACCATTCACAGCCTCGATTATAGAAGGGGTAGAAGTAAAAGGAAATTCGAAACGAATAGTGACCGACTTTATTTATCTACCGGACTTAGAAAGCAATCTATTAGGACGGGACCTACAAGTGCAATTGGGGGTGGGGATTATCCCCGAGGAAGGCAGAATGAGAGTAAAAATCATGAAATTGACTGCCGAAGACTTAGAAGAGATAAACCCAGAGGTATGGGCAGAAGGGGGGAAGAGCAGCCTCCTCAATATTCCACCCATAAAAATAGAGATACAGCCAGGGACTCCTCCCATCAGGATAAAACAATATCCAATATCTCTAGAGGGGAAGAAAGGACTAACCCCTATTATTGAACAGCTTCTAAAAGAGGGCATTCTAGAGCCATGCATGTCACCCCATAACACCCCTGTCTTAGCGGTAAAGAAGACTGAGGGGAAATATCGATTAGTCCAGGATCTGCGGGAGATTAATAAAAGAACCATCACAAAACATCCAGTGGTTCCCAACCCGTATACCCTTCTAAGCCAGATCCCCTGAGAGCATGCCTGGTTTACAATCATAGATTTGAAAGACGCGTTTTGGGCATGCCCCTTAGCAGAGGAGAGCCGGGACTGGTTTGCATTCGAATGGGAACATCCTGATACAAAAAGAAAACAACAGCTGAGGTGGACGCGCCTACCCCAAGGGTTCACAGAATCACCAAATTTATTCGGGCAAGCTTTAGAAGGGTTGTTAGAGCAATTCACCCCCAAAGGACAAGTGCAGATCCTTCAATATGTAGATGATTTACTGATCTCAGGAGAAAACCAAGTTGATGTAAGGACCACCAGTATTCAACTCCTGAACTTCTTGGGAGAAAAGGGGCTAAAAGTGTCAAAGAAGAAGCTGCAATTTGTAAAATCAGAGGTGACCTATCTAGGGCATTTGATTGGCAAAGGATACAAGAAATTGAGCCCTGAGAGAATTATTGGGATAATAGCTATACCTGCCCCAAAAACCAAGAGAGATGTGAGAAAGCTACTGGGCCTCTTTGGGTATTGCAGACTATGGATTGACGAGTACACCCAAAGTGTAAAATTCCTTTATAACAAGTTAGTGAGTCCAGAGCCCATAGAGTGGACACCAGATGATGAAAAACAGTTAAAAGAATTAAAAACCAAATTGTCCACCGCACCTGTCCTGAGTCTGCCCGATTTGAAGAAGGGATTTGACTTATTTGTGAACACCGAAGGGGGAGTAGCCTATGGCGTGTTAGCCCAAGAGTGGGGAGGGTGCAAAAAGCCCATTGCCTTCCTTTCTAAAATACTAGATCCTGTAGCTCGAGGGTGGCCAACCTGCTTACAAGCTATAGCTGCCACCGCAATACTGGTCGAAGAGTCCCAAAAGCTTACATTAAATGGAAAAATCCAGGTCCATACACCGCATGACATAAAAGCTGTCCTAAGCCAGAAAGCCCCAGGATGGGTAACCGATTCCCGTATTCTCAAATATGAAATCACACTAATGAGTTCTGAGAACCTGAGTTTAACAACGTCTAAAAATTTGAATCCTGCACAGTTCCTCTCTGGGGAACCACCTTCAGAGTTGGAGCATGATTGCCTAGAGCTCATGAACTTCCAGACAAAGGTGAGGGAAGATCTGGAAAGTACCCCCTTACCCTATGGAAGGAAACTATTCACGGATGGGTCATCAAGGATTCTGGAGGGAAGGAGAATTTCAGGATACGCTATAGTGGAGGGGTCAACCATAAAAAACATCCAAGTCATAGAGAAGGGAAAATTACCCTCGAGCTGGTCCGCCCAGCTCTGTGAAATATATGCCGTAAAAAGGGGATTAGACCTGTTAGAAAGAGACCAGGGAACTATCTACACTGATTCTAAATATGCTTTTGGAATAATCCATACTTTTGGAAAAATTTGGGAGGAACGAGGATATTTAAACTCAAAAGGGAAAGATCTTGTACATAAGGAGATGATAAAATCAGTTTTAACCGCCTTACTAAAACCCACTGAGATTGCTGTAGTCCATGTAAAAGGACATCAGAAAGGGAACACCTTTGAAGGGAAAGGGAACCAATTGGCAGACCAGGAAGCGAAAAGAGCAGCTCAAGACCCCAAAGGACCAGTTAAAATATTAGCATTAAGTGAAACATCAGCGGGAGAGGGAGGGGAAGAAAAACCAAAATATGACAAAACGGAGTCAAAAGCAATCAAAGACCTGGGGATGAAACAGGGAGAGCATGGGGAGTGGTTGACTCCTGATGGCAGGAGGTTTTTGAATAAGCCCCTAGCCAGGAGGGTTCTGACCGAAATTCACGAACTAACCCACTGGGGAACCCAGGGATTATGTGATCATTTCCTAAAAGAAAATTTCTGCATAGGAGTGTACGGCATAGCTAAAGCTATAACCCAAGGGTGTATAGTTTGTCAAAGAGTAAACCAACGAATGATGAGAAAAGCCACACCTGGAGGGAGGGAACTAGCTCTGAGACCATTCCAGAGCATTCAGGTAGATTTTACTGAGATGCCTCAGATTCAAAATTACAAACATCTATTAGTAATAGTGGACCATCTCACCCATTGGGTAGAAGCATTCCCGACTAGAAAAGAAACAGCCGAAGTGGTTGTAAGAATACTCCTGGAACACATAATCCCTCGGTATGGGTTAGTAAATAACATCGATTCGGACAGAGGACCCCATTTTACAGCAAAAATTTTGCGTCAAACTGTTGAAGAATTAGGAATAAATTGGAGATTACACACCCCCTGGCATCCCCAGAGTTCAGGGAGAGTGGAAAGAATGAATAAAACTCTAAAAAATGTATTAACTAAATTAATTGAGGAAACACAATTAAATTGGCTAAAGTGTCTACCCCTAGCTCTCCTAAGAATTAGAACCAGGCCAAGATCAGATATAGGAGCTTCTCCTTACGAAATGATGTTCGGGCTTCCCTTTATGTTAACCACCTACAGCACTGGGAAATATATAGAGGGAGACACCGCAGCTCGAAAATATCTGCAAACAATCAGCAAAACATTAGAAGACCTTAGAATAAAAGGATATATTCCCCAAACTTCCCCTCTTGATTCTAATGTACATCAAATCAATCCTGGGGATTGGGTTTTGATCAAATCCTGGAGCACTGCCCCATTAACCCCGAAATTTGAAGGTCCTTTTCAGGTGCTTCTGACCACCCATACTGCGGTACGAACCAAAGAAAGAGGCTGGACACACATCACGAGAGTAAAAGGACCTGTAACACCCCCAAGTGAGCCCTCAAACCTAGACCATCCAACTAACTCTCCTGATTGGACAGTAACATCACAACCGGACTCACTAAAACTAATTTTTAAGAGAAAACCAAAAACTCAGTAAAGGACCAGAGCAGCCCAGTGGAATCCCAAAAACAATTGAAAGACTGTGACTAAGAGGTTAATCTAAGCGTTACGAGTTAATATAAGTCATTTGTTGCTGTGTTAATGTTAAGAATTACTAACTTTGTTGTGATAAGAGTTTAATTGATGTTAAATGTAGTTAAATAAACAAATAAACAGGTTGGAATATTAATCTAAATTTCTCTCCTAGAGCATTCCCTAGGAAGACTAGAAACTAAATTAACAATCAAGTGAGGGGAAAATTAAATAACGAACCCTAAGGACAGAACCTGGAGAGCCCCGAGACCCAAGAGGCAAGCCCAGGTGAGACCAAGAATGACAATGGTTCATACTGGACTCTTGGGGAAGCTGATAGGACTGATGTTAGTCCTAACAATGAGTGAGCATGCAGAAGGGGCCTGCTCAAAGTGTTATTCCCCCATCTATGATGGGGAGAATTTACAGTCCTTGATTAGGGTTCATACCA
>NW_026690476.1:0-24436 GCF_015227805.2 Hirundo rustica | reverse complement strand
GGGGGGGATGGACAGGACCGTAAACAAACAACTAAATAAATAAGAGTAGACATAATAAATAATGAAAGAAATAAACGGAGATTAATAAAAATAAATAAAAAAAAATTAAAAATAAATAATGAATTTAAAAAAAAATAAATAAATGAAGGTTGGGGTGTTTCGCCTTGTCATTTATTTATATATATATAATTTTTTTCTCCCTGGGAATTCAGCCTGCGGAGAGGACGAGGGTGGTTTTTATTATTTTTAATTTTAATTTTATTTTTATATTTTTTTCCCCGATGGGCCGAGGCGGCGGAGCTCGGCCGGCTCCTTTGTGGGAGCGGGAGCGGCGCTGGAAGGGGCAGCAGGTGCCGCCTGCGATGGGATTTTTGATCCGCTCCATTTCAGGCGCTCCCGGCCCCGCTCCCCTCGGGACCCGCCCGCCTTTGGGATCGCCCCGAACACCCCAAAACCCAGCCGCCCGTGCCCCGGCCTTTCCCGGGTCGGGATCACCCCAAATCCCTTTTTTTAAAAGATTTTTTTTAAATTTAAATCCCACCCTACCCAAAGCCAAGGCCTGATCCAGAGGCGGCCGGGAAGGATCTGTGGGAAGCAGGAAAAGCTTTTCCCGATTTAAAAATTCAAATTATTTATCCAAGAGTGTCTCCCAGCCCTTTGTGCCGGTGGGGTTTTTTTTTTTAATTTATTTTAGGAGGGGGGAGGATTTTAGGGAAAATCAGAGGGATTTGGGAAAGATGGGGATGGGAAAGCTCAGGGATCCTCGGAGTAAAAATAAAATAAAATAAAATAAAAATTAAAAATTTAAAATAAATAAACCCCAAAGCACGGCGCTGCCTCTCCGCGCTGCCCCTCAATCAGGTAATTGGCCATAATTGGCCAAAATGAGGCGCCGCGGTGTGACTGGAAACGCAGATGGGAGCCGGGAGAAAGCTGCTGGGAGGGGAGGGGGGAAAAAAATATAAAGATAAAAATAAAATAAAAGAGAAAATCTGGGGGAATCATTTCTCCCCACATCCCCGTCTCCCTCAGAGTCTCGCTCTTATTTTATTGCGAGGGTGGGGGGCTCGGAACCGAACAAAGCAACAAGAAAATAATAAATTTTTATATATATATATATATAAAATGCCACGCTCGTCCTTTATATTTAAATTTTTTTCGGTGATTTTTGGGGTGAGCCCGGCCGGGAAGATCCCGGGGAAGCGGCGGCTTGGAAAAAAGGGGGAAGAAAAAAACAGGGGGAGAAAAAAAAAAAAAAAAATCCCCCAAAAAATCTAGAAAAAAATTCCCGCTCATCCCGGAGGAAGCGGGCAGCGGCTCCGGCCAGGCCGGGCCGCCTCTTGTTGAATCCCCGCCGGATTTTTTCGGGATTGGAGGGAAAAACTTTTCCCCCTGCCCGAGGTTTTTGGGGGGCGAGGTCCGGTCCGGCTCTGAGCGGGCACGGAGGGGTCGGGAGCGGCAGAGGAGCGGCGGATGGGGGAATGAAATGAAATAAAATGAAAAAAAATTGAAATGAAATGAAAATCAGATCAAAGCTCGGGGAGAGGAATCCCTACCTGCGCCCGGCTGGCGGCGGCGCGGCTCCGCGGCTCTCCCGGCTCCGCCGGAGCAGCGCGGGGTTTTATAGCCGGGACCGCGTCCCCCGCCCCGGCCACGTGCGCGGCTGAGCCCGGCCCCGGGATCGGCGGGGCTGAGCTTAACCCGGGATCTGCGGGGCTGAGCTTAACCCGGGATCTGCGGGGCTGAGCTTAACCCGGGGCTGAGCTTAACTAACCCGGGGCTGAGCCCGGCCCCGGGATCTGCGGGGCTGAGCTTAACCCGGGATCTGCGGGGCTGAGCCCGGCCCCGGGATCGGCGGGGCTGAGCTTAACTAACACGGGGCTGAGCTCAACCCGGGATCTGCGGGGCTGAGCTTAACCCGGGATCGGCGGGGCTGAGCTTAACCCGGGATCGGCGGGGCTGAGCTTAACCCGGGATCGGCGGGGCTGAGCTTAACCCGGGATCGGCGGGGCTGAGCTTAACCCGGGATCTGCGGGGCTGAGCTTAACCCGGGATCTGCGGGGCTGAGCTTAACTAACACGGGGCTGAGCTTAACCCGGGGCTGAGCTTAACTAACACGGGGCTGAGCCCAACCCGGGATCGGCGGGGCTGAGCTTAACCCGGGATCTGCGGGGCTGAGCCCGGCCCCGGGATCTGCGGGGCTGAGTTTAACCCGGGATCTGCGGGGCTGAGCTCAACCCGGGATCTGCGGGGCTGAGCTTAACTAACACGGGGCTGAGCTCAACCCGGGATCTGCGGGGCTGCGCTGCGAGACGGAGGCGCAGGGATCCCGCCTGCCCTGCGTTCCCTGCCTGCATTCCCTGTCCTGCATTCCCTGCATTCCCTGCCTGCATTCCCTGCCTGCATTCCCTGTCCTGCATTCCCTGCCTGCATTCCCTGCATTCCCTGCCTGCATTCCCTGTCCTGCATTCCCTGCCTTTGTTCCCTGCCTGTGTTCTCTGCATTCCCTGCCTGCATTCCCTGTATTCCCTGCCTGTGTTCCCTGCCTGCATTCCCTGTATTCCCTGCCCTGCATTCCCTGTATTCCCTGCCCTGCATTCCCTGTATTCCCTGCCCTGCATTCCCTGCATTCCCTGCCTTCTCTTCGTTCATTGTCCCGCTGCCTCCCCGCGTCCCGCAGCTTCCCTGAATCCCACGTTCCCCTCATCCGTTATCCCTCATCCCTCATCCTGCATCTTCCCCGCATCCCGCATTCTGCATCCTGAATCCAAAATCCCGCACGCTGCACCCCACACCCCGCATCCTCCCCAAATCCCAAATCCTGCATCCCACACCTCTCCTGCATCCCAAATCCCACATCCTCCGAGTATCCCAAATCCCGCACCCCACATCCTTCCTAAATCCCAAATCCCGCACCCCACATCCTTCCCAAATCCCAAATCCCGCACCCCACATCCTCCGAGTATCCCAAATCCCAAATCCCGCACCCCACATCCTCCGCGTATCCCAAATCCCAAATCCCACACCCCACATCCTTCCCAAATCCCACACCTCACATCCTCCCCCCGTCCCGTATCCCAAATCCCACACCCAACCTCTGAGTATCCCAAATCCCACACCCTTCATGCATCCCAAATCCCACATCTCAAATCCCAAACCCTGCACCCCGCATCCCAAATCCCACACCCCACATCCTCCCTGCATCCCAAATCCCATACCCCAAATCCCAAATCCCGCACCCCACATCCTCCCTGCATCCCAAATCCCACATTCCCCATCCTTTCCAAATCCCACATCCTAAATCCCAAACCCCACATCCCAAATCCCACACCCCACAACCTCAGAATATCCCAAATCCCACACCCCACATCCTCCCTGCATCCCAAATCCCACATTCCCCAACCTTCCCAAATCCCACATCCCAAATCCCAAACCCCGCACCCCGCATCCCAAATCCCACACCCCAAAGTATCCCAACCAACCTCAGAGTATCCCAAATCCCACACCCTGCATCCCAAATCCCGCACCCCACATCCTCCCTGCATCCCAAATCCCACATTCCCCATCCTTCCCAAATCCCACATCCCAAATCCCAAACCCCACAACCTCAGAGTATCCCAAATCCCAAATCCCACACCCCACAACCTCAGAGTATCCCAAATCCCATACCCCAAATCCCACACCCCACATCCTCCCTGCATCCCAAATCCCACATTCCCCATCCTTCCCACACCCCACATCCCAAATCCCACACCCCGCAACCTCAGAGTATCCCAAATCCCAAATCCCGCACCCCACATGCTTCCCAAATCCCACACCTCACATCCTCCCCGCACCCCGCATCCCAAATCCCACACCCCACAACCTCAGAGTATCCCAAATCCCGCACCCCACATCCTCCCTGCATCCCAAATCCCACATTCCCCAACCTTCCCAAATCCCACATCCCAAATCCCAAATCCTGCACCCCAAATCCCAAATCCCGCACCCCACATCCTCCCAGCATCCCAAATCCCACATTCCCCATCCTTCCCAAATCCCACATCCCAGATCCCACACCCCACAACCTCAGAGTATCCCAAATCCCAAATCCCACATCCCAAATCCCACACCCCACATCCTCCCTGCATCCCAAATCCCACATCCCAAATCCCACACCCCACAACCTCAGAGTATCCCAAATCCCACACCCCACACCCCACATCCTCCCTGCATCCCAAATCCCATACCCAAATCCCACACCCTGCATCCCAAATCCCGCACCCCACATCCTCCCTGCATCCCAAATCCCGCACCCCACATCCTCCCTGCATCCCAAATACCACATTCCCTATCCTTCCCAAATCCCAAATCCCAAATCCCAAACCCCACATCCCAAATCCCAAACCCCACATCCCAAATCCCACACCCCACAACCTCAGAGTATCCCAAATCCCATACCCCAAATCCCAAATCCTGCACCCCACATCCCAAATCCCACACCCCAAATCCCAAATCCTCCCCACATCCCAAACCCCTCGGATCCTCTTCCCGCCATGTCCCAGATCCGGAGAAGCCGAGATCAATCCCAAACTCTTCCCAAAGGGAATTTTCCCACCTCAGACCCCCCCCAAATCCCGCTCCCATCCCGCTCCTGAGCAGGAATCGTGGATTTGGGATTTCTTGGAAGAGCAGAAAATTCCAAGGAACCGGAAATAGGGAAAAGCCAAACCTTCACCTCCCCCCCGTTTCTCCCAAAAATCGGCCCCATCCCAATTTTTTGCCCCCCAAAATTGGCCCCATCCCAATTTTTTTTTCCCCAAAAAATCAGCCCCATCCCAATTTTTTCTGGAAAAGCCCAAAATTTGGGAGAACGCCCCAAAACGGGGCCGGAACAACAGAGGAGTGGTTGGAGAGTGGGATGAGAACCTGGATTTGGGAATTTTTTAGGGAAAATGGGGCAGGATGAGAGCCGGGATTTGGGGATTTTTTAGGGAAAATGAAGTGGGATGAGAGCCAGGATTTAGGGAATTTTTAAGGAAAATGGGGCTGGATGAAAACTGGGATTTGGGAATTTTTTAGGGAAAATGAAGTGGCATGAGAGCCAGGATTTAGGGAATTTTTAAGGAAAATGGGGCTGGATGAGAACTGGGATTTGGGAAATTTTAAAGGAAAATGGGGCGGGATGAGAACCTGGATTTGGGGAATTTTTAGGGAAAATGAAGTGGGATGAGAGCCAGGATTTAGGGAATTTTTAAGGAAAATGGGGCTGGATGAGAACTGGGATTTGGGAAATTTTAAAGGAAAATCGGGGTGGGATGAGAACCTGGATTTGGGGAATTTTTAGGGAAAACAGAGGGTTTATGTTTTCATTTAAAAATCTATTTTTTAATAAAAACGTTGTTCCGGTCTTCCCTGAAACCCCTGGAATTGTCAAGAATTCCCTGGATTTTAGGCCTGGGAGCCGCTTTGTCCTTTCCCGGGATAATTTCCCAACCTCCCAAGGCTTTGTTCCCAAAATTGCCATTTTTGGTGGTTTTATTACCAAAAAACCTCCTTTTCTCCCCAAATCTGCCCAAAGGGACTCAAGGAAAAATATCCTTTTTTTTTTTTTTTTTTTTAGCATTCCCAGTTTTTTTTGGAATCCGTGCCGGAACCAACTGCCGGGGTGGGAGCAGTTTTGGGATGTGGGATGAGTTGGAAAATACAAATTTTTATTTTAATGGGGTTTTTTTTGGATTTTACGTTCCCTGTGGGTTTGGATCAGCCTGGGACTGGGATTGGGATGGGATTGAAAATCCATGGATCCCAAAGAACTCCGGGATTCTGGGATCCAGGACGCTCAGGATCCATCCCGAGGGGTTTTTATGGAATTTGGGGATGGAAAAGAGAAAGGAGACCCTGCCTGGAGTCCCGAATTCCCAGGGAATTCCCAAAATTCCTTCCCGGAGAGGAGTCGGGATGAGGCTGGATCCAACCCCAGGCTGGGAACGGAGGGAATTCCCTGGGAAATGGGATTTGGGATGGAATTCCTAAAAAAATCCTTGGGAATGTCCAAGGAAATCCTGGATCACCCTGAGATTGTGGGATTGGGATGGGATTGAAGATCCATGAATCCCAAACCGTTCCGGGATTCTGGGATCCAGTATGTTCAGGATCCATCCCGAGAGGATTTTTATGGGATTTGGGGATGGGAAAGAGAAGGGAGTCTGGAATTCCCAAAATTCCTTCCCGGGGAGGAGTCGGCATGGGGCTGGATCCAATCCCAGGCTGGGAATGGAGGGAATTCCCTGGGAAACGGGATTTGGGATGGAATTCCCAAAGAATCCTTGGGAATGTCCAAGGAAAGCGCCTGGAATGGTGGGATGGGAGCGGGATTGGGTCGGGATGAACATTTCGTCGTCGTCGTCGCTGTTTTCTAAACGACGGAAAACGATGGATCCGAGCCCAAATATCCCGGAATTCCGGAACGGTTCGGGATTCCAACCCCACCCCGGCCACGGGCGCTTCCGGAGCTCGCTCCGTATCCAGGAATTTCAGCTGGAATTTTTTCCCAGTGTGGGAAAAAAAAAAATCCCCTCAATCGGCCCCGTTTTCTCGGGAGGGGGAAAAACTCCTGATTTCCGTCGAATCCCAAAAAAAGGATAAAACATTAAAACGATATTCCAGGGTGGGGGAAGAGCCGCCGCGAACCCAAATTCCCGCTGAGTCCGCGTCCGGGCGCTTGGAAGACAGGAAGGACGGAATTCCCGGATTTGGGATGGCGGCTCCTCCCAGGTCTCCTGATTCCCATGGGAAAAAGAAAACTAAAAATAAAAAAATAAAAAATTCCCTAAGGAAAAAAAAGAAAAAAAAAATCTTCTCCGTGCCAGGGAAGAGCCGGCCGGGGACTCATTCCCACCCGGAATTCTCCCGGAATTCCGTGTCCTCCTCACACCCAGCGGGTTTCTGGAAGATCCCCGCAGCCGCTTCCGACGCCGCGGGACGGAAAAAAGAGGTTTTGTCCAAATTTGGGTCTTTTTATTTTTGTTTTCCCTCCGCTTTTTTTTGGGAATTCCAGCTCCGGAAGCGGGATGAGGATGGGGATTCCCGAGGGAAGCGTTGGGTGGGATTTTGGGAAGGGATTCCCGGCCGGGCTGGAATTCCCGGAGGAACCCCTGGGAGTGTCCGAGGATGGATTTGGGTCCCTGATCCGGGCTCGGGATCCACGGGGATCAGGAGAGATCCCGGGATAAGGAGCTGGGAATTCCCAAGGTTTCCACGTGGGTTTGGGAGAAGCCAGAGCTCCCAGAGGACCGGGAACGTCGGCGCAGCACCGGGAATTTCGGCACGCGGAGACAATTCCAGAGGGGAAAGGGTTTAGGAATCAGGGATTTGTGCTGGGATTCATGGAGCAGTGGGAAGAGGAGGGATAAATCCAGGAGATCCAAGGAAAACGCGGAGGGGAAGAGGCAGAAATCCCGGCATGGGTGGAATTCCAGAGGTGGAAAATGGCGGGAATATTCCGCAGGGGCTCCAGGGGAGCTGGAATTTGGGAAAACAGGAGGCAGGGAACGGCTTCCCGTTGGGAAAGGGGAGCTTGGGGTGGGATTTGGGAAGGAATTCCCGGCTGGGCTGGAATTCCCAGAGAATCCCTGGGATCGGGATTGGGATGGGATTGAAGGTCCATTGAAGATCCATTGGGATCCATCCCAAACCATTCCGGGATTCTGGGATCCAGGACACTCAGGATCCATCCCAAGGGATTTTTATGGAATTCAGGGATGGAAAAGCGAAGGGAGACCCTTCCTGGAGTCCCGAATTCCCAGGGAATTCCCAAAATTCCTTCCCGGAGAGGAGTCGGGATGGGGCTGGATCCAATCCCAGGCTGGGAATGGAGGGAATTCCCTGGGAAATGGGATTTTGAGTGGAATTCCCAGAAACATCCCTGGGATTGTCCAAGGAAAAGTTGGAGCAACCTGGGATGGTGGGAATGGGATGGGATTGAAGATCCGTGGATCCCAAACCATTTTGGGATTTTGGGATCCAGGACGCTCAGGATCCATCCTGAGGGATTTTTATGGAATTCAGGGATGGAAAAGGGAAGGGAGACCCTGCCTGGAGTCCCGAATTCCCAGGGAATTCCCAAAATTCCTTCCCGGAGAAGAGTTGGGTTAGGGCTGGATCCAATCCCAGGCTGGGAACGGAGGGAATTCCCTGGGAAATGGGATTTTGGGCTGGAATTCCCAGAGAATCCTTGGGAATGTCCAAGGAAAAGCTGGAGCACCTTGGGATCCGGGGAGGTGTCGGGATCCTCAAACCCGGAGCTTCATGGGCGCTTTTTGGGAGCAGGAATTTTATCATCAAAACCCAATTAATTATGATTTTAACCCGAATTAAGCTTTTTTTTTTTTTTTACCCAAATTCATCGGTTTTTAGCCCAAAATTCCCTCCCCCAAGAGAGGAGGGGGACGCTGGAGGTTGTTTGAGGAAAGGGAATTCCTGGAAAGGCTGGAAAAGCTGGGGAAAATTTTGCTTCCCTCAGGCTAAAATAATAATAATAATAATAATAATAATAATAATAATAATAATAATAATAATAATAATAATAATAATAATAATAATAATATCCAGGTACAGTTGTAAATGGCATATCAGGAAATGGAGGCGTTAAAATTTTAAAATTTTGGGATTTTAATTGCTTGTCAAAGACGTGGTGGGGGCCCCTCTCTTCTCCCGGATTCAAAATTTCGGGATAGGGGAAACTGTGTGGAAAAAAAAGTCACTTTTCCACTGCCCCCAAAATCCTGGGAATTACGAGAAGAGCTGGAAATTCCCTGCGGCTGGAAATGTGGGGCGGGGATGATCCATATTTTGGGATGGTGGGAAGTGCTGGGGTTGGAACGAGATGAATTTCAAATCTCTTCCAACCCCAATCCACCTCCCCGGCCAAAATTCCAGGATTTTGTGATAATTTGAGATAATTATTTGTAAATAGATATTGTACAGGCCGGCGCTCCGGCACACCCCGCGTTTTGGTGAGGTTTGTCCTCAGCGTGCACCCGTCTCCGCCCGCAGAGGCTGCTGGGAGTTGTGGTTTTCTTTCAGCACAGCCATTGCGCAGGCGCAGCACTTGCCCCACCCCTTGGCGGGGCGCGGAGGGAGGAGGGGCTCGCTGATTGGTCGAGAGGCGGGCGGTGGGCGGGGCTAGAGGCCGTGGCGGGAATTGCGGTGGCTGCGAATTCGGCACCGGTGGGAGGGAACCGGCCCGAGGGGAACCGGCCTGGTTCGAGCCGTTCTGAGCGCCGGGGCTGAGGGGAACCGGCCCGGTTCGAGCGGTTCTGAGCGCCGGGGCTGAGGGGAACCGTCCCGGTTCGAGCGGTTCTGAGCGCCGGGGCTGAGGGGAACCGGCCCGGTTCGAGCGGTTCTGAGCGCCGGGCTGAGGGGAATCGGGCTGAGGGGAACCGTCCCGGTTCGAGCGGTTCTGAGCGCCGGGGCTGAGGGGAACCAGGCTGAGGGGAACCGGGCTGAGGGGAACCGTCCCGGTTCGAGCCGTTCTGAGCGCCGGGCTGAGGGGAACCGGGCTGAGGGGAACCGGCCCGGTTCGAGCCGTTCTGAGCGCCGGGGCTGAGGGGAACCGTCCCGGTTCGAGCGGTTCTGAGCGCCGGGGCTGAGGGGAACCGGCCCGGTTCGAGCGGTTCTGAGCGCTGGGGCTGAAGAGAACCGGCCCGGTTCGAGCGGTTCTGAGCGCCGGGGCTGAAGAGAACCGGCCCGGTTCGAGCGGTTCTGAGCGCCGGGGCTGAGGGGAACCGTCCCGGTTCGAGCGGTTCTGAGTGCCGGGGCTGAGGGGAACCGGGCTGAGGGGAACCGGCCCGAGGGGAACCGGCCCGGTTCGAGCCGTTCTGAGCGCCGGGGCTGAGGGGAACCGTCCCGGTTCGAGCGGTTCTGAGCGCCGGGGCTGAGGGGAACCGGGCTGAGGGGAATCAGCCCGGTTCGAGCGGTTCTGAGCGCCGGGGCTGAGGGGAACCGGCCCGAGGGGAACCGGGCTGAGGGGAACCGTCCCAGTTCGAGCGGTTCTGAGCGCCGGGGCTGAGGGGAACCGGGCTGAGGGGAACCGGCCCGGTTCGAGCGGTTCTGAGCGCCGGGGCTGAGGGGAACCGGCCCGGTTCCAGCGACTGCCGGGCTGAGGGGAACCGGCCCGGTCCGAGCGGCTGCCGGGCTGAGAGGAACAGGCCCAGGTCGAGCGGTTCTGAGTGCCAGGGCTGAGGGGAACCGGCCCGGGTCGAGTGGCTGCCGGGGCAGCAGCGGTGAGTGTCGGGGCTGAGGGGAACCAAGCTGAGGAGAACCGAGCTGAGGGGAACCGGCCCGGTTCGAGCTGTTTTAAGTGCCGGGGCTGAGGGGAACCGGCCCGGGTTGAGCGGCTGCCGGGACAGCGGCAGTGAGTGCCGGGACTGAGGGAAACAGAGCTGAGGAGAACCGAGCTGAGGGGAACTGGCCCGGTTTCAGTGGCTGTCGGGGCTGAGGGGAACCGGCCCGGTTCGAGCGGTTCTGAGCGCCGGGGCTGAGGAGAACCGAGCTGAGGGGAACCGGCCCGGTTCCAGCGACTGCCGGACTGAGGGGAACCGGCCCGGGTCGAGCGGTTCTGAGTGTCAGGGCTGAGGGGAACCGGCCCGGTTCTAGCAGCTGCCGGACTGAGGGGAACTGACCTGGTTCGAGCGGTTCTGAGCGCCGGGGCTGTGGAAGGGGCTGAGGCGGCCAAGGGGCTCCACCTGAGCGTGTGGAGAAGGCTCTGGGGTGGGCAAAAAGCAGGGAAAAGCTGGGAGGGAGGGAATTGTGGAAAGGAGCGGGGGATAGGGGTGGTAAAAGGGGCTGAGGTGGGGAAGGGGACGAGGGCTTGGCCGGGGAGGGGAAGAAGCTTTGGGAAAGAAGCAGGGAAAGGCTGGGAGTGAGGGAATGGTGGGTGAGGTGGGGAAAGGAGCCTGGAGTGGGGCAGGGGATGGGAAAAGGGGCTGAGGCTGAGGTGGGCAAGGGGTCTTGAGGTGTTGGCAGGGGCCGGGGGGCAGTGGGATGGGAAAGGGAAGGGGGAGGATTGAGCAGGATGGGTTTTTACTGGAGTGGGTGCGTGGGGAGGTCGGGATTTGGAACCGCTCTGGAAAGGAGCCGGGGGCTGAGAGCTGGGAGGGGGCCGAGTGAGAAGATGGGATTCGGGGAAGGAATTAACGTAGGGTTAGGGATAAATTTGGGATGGTGTCGAGGAGCTCAGGGGAGTGAGGGGCCTGGAGGATTGCAGTGGGAATTTTTGCTGGATAACGGAGAGAGGAATAACCTGGGATGGGGGGGATCTGGGAGCGGGACAGGGAGCTTGAGGTGAAGTTTGGGGCCAGCTTGTGAAGGGCTGGGGAGAGGGATGAGGTAGGAAATTAATGCTGGAAGCGCAAGGAACACAACGCAGCCGCGGCCGGGCAAGAAAATTCCGAGCGGGGAAAAGCTTCAGTGCCAAACCCGGCGCTTGCGGCCAACTTCATTTATCGGAAAGTCGATCCCGGTGACCCGGGAGGTCCTGCCTTCCCTCTGCCCCCCGGCGCAGGGAACGTGCCCGCAGAGCCCTCTTCCCTCCTTACGCAGCTCCCCCGCGCCGGCGGCGGATCGATGGCGCTGCCCCGGCCGGCCGGATCCCGCTGTGCCGCCGGGACTGTGCCGGAGAGCGGCTCCCAGTTACCATGGATATGGCTCCGGCTGCCTCTCCTCAGGAAACCGTTCCGTTTGCCGGGAGTTTCACTTGGAGTTTAGCTGGAGCTTCAAAGTTGATTTTTTAAAATTTATTTTTTGTTTGTTTGTTTGTTTTAAATCCTCCCCCAGGTTTTCCCCGGCCATGAACCCGATCCAGCCCCGATTCCCGTGCGGAATGGCTGAGGGGGGATCCGAGTACAGCCTCGTGCGGGAGGTGGGGTGGGGCCGCTACGGCGTGGTCCATGAGGCCACGAGAAGCCACGGTCCCGAGGAGGCCGAGATGGCCCCGCGGGAGCCGTGGGCCCTGCGGGAGCCGTGGGCCCTGTGGGAGCCGTGGGCCTTGTGGCAGCTGTGGGCCTTGCAGGAGCCGTGGGCCTTGCGGGAGCCATGGGCCCTGCAGCAGCCGTGGGCCCCGCGGGAGCCGTGGGCCCTGCAGGAGCCGTGGGCCCTGCGGGAGCCGTGGGCCCTGAGGGAGCCGTGGGCCCTGAGGGAGCCGTGGGCCCTGTGGGAGCCGTGGGCCTTGTTGGAGCCGTGGGCCCTGAGGGAGCCGTGGGCGCTGTGGGAGCCGTGGGCCCTGCAGGAGCCGTGGGCCCTGCGGGAGCCGTGGGCCTTGCAGGAGCCGTGGGCCTTGCGGGAGCCGTGGGCCTTGCGGGAGCCGTGGGCGCTGCGGGAGCCGTGGGCGCTGCGGGAGCCGTGGGCCCTGCAGGAGCCGTGGGCCCTGCGGGAGCCGTGGGCCCTGAGGGAGCCGTGGGCCCTGAGGGAGCCGTGGGCCCTGTGGGAGCCGTGGGCCTTGCGGGAGCCGTGGGCCCTGCGGCAGCCGTGGGCCCTGCGGGAGCCGTGGGCCCTGCGGGAGCCGTGGGCCCTGTTGGAGCCGTGGGCCCTGTTGGAGCCGTGGGCCCTGTTGGAGCCATGGGCCCTGAGGGAGCCGTGGGCCCTGTGGGAGCCGTGGGCCCTGTGGGAGCCGTGGGACTTGCGGGAGCCGTGGGCCTTGCGGAAGCCGTGGGCCTTGCGGGAGCCGTGGGCCTTGCGGAAGCCGTGGGCCTTGCGGAAGCCGTGGGCCCTGTGGGAGCCGTGGGCCCTGTGGGAGCCGTGGGCCCTGCGGGAGCCGTGGGCCCTGTTGGAGCCGTGGGCCCTGAGGGAGCCATGGGCCCTGTTGGAGCCGTGGGCCCTGCGGGAGCCGTGGGCCCTGTTGGAGCCGTGGGCCCTGCGGGAGCCGTGGGCCCTGCGGGAGCCGTGGGCCCTGCGGGAGCCGTGGGCCTTGGGGGAGCCGTGGGCCCTGCGGGAGCCGTGGGCCCTGTGGGAGCCGTGGGCCTTGGGGGAGCCGTGGGCCCTGAGGGAGCCGTGGGCCCTGCGGGAGCCGTGGGCCTTGGGGGAGCCGTGGGCCCTGAGGGAGCCGTGGGCCCTGCGGGAGCCGTGAGCCCTGCGGGAGCCGTGGGCCTTGCGGGAGCCGTGGGCCCTGCGGGAGCCGTGAGCCCTGTGGGAGGCGTGAGCCCTGCGGGAGGCGTGGGCCCCGCGGCAGCCGTGGGCCTTGCGGCAGCCGTGGGAGCCGTGGGCCCCGCGCGGCGTCCGGCGGCAGCTCCAGAACCTCCTCCACAGAGGCCCTGGGGGGCCGGAGCCGTGCCGATCTGCGCTCCATCTGCTTGCTGTGCACCGCAGCCACGTCCTGCGCCGGTGTCCTGCACCGCAGCCGCGTCCTGCGCCGGTGTCCTGCACCGCAGCCGCGTCCTGCGCCGGTGTCCTGCACCGCAGCCTCAAGGCCGACAGCATCCTGGTGCAGCGCCGGCCCCGTGGTCACGGTGCGGAGCTGTTCCAGGAGATGGGAATGCTCACCTGGAGAAGGGAAGGGAAAAGGATCCAGGAGCTGGGAATGTTCAGCAGGAGAAGGACCTTCAGAGCCCCTTCCAGGAGCTGGGAATGTTCATCAGGAGAAGGGAGGGATCCAGGAGCTCCTCAGAGCTGTTCCAGGAGCTGGGAATGTTCTCCTGGAGAAGAGAAGGATCCAGGAGCTCCTCAGAGCCCTTCCAGGAGCTGGGAATGTTCACCTGGAGAAGGGAAGGATCCAGGAGCTCCTCAGAGCTGTTCCAAGAGCTGGGAATGTTCACCTGGAGAAGGGAAGGACTCAGGAAGACGTCAAAGCCCTTTCCAGGAGTTTGGTGAATCCAGCCTGGAGAAAGGAGGGATCCCTAGAAGCCTCTTCCAGGAGCTGGAACTGTTTACCAGGAGAAGGATCCAGGAGCTCCTCAGGGCCCTTCCAGGAGCTGGGAATGTTCCAGGAAGACCTCAAATCTCTTTCCAGCAGCTCAGTGCATCTAGTCTGGAGAAGGGAAGGACCCTTAAAGCCCCTTCCAGGAGCTGGGAATGTTCTCCTGGAGAAGGGAAGGATCCAGGAGCTCCTCAGAGCCCCTTCCAGGAGCTGGGAATGTTCTCCTGGAGAAGGGAAGGAGCCAGGAGCTCCTCAGAGCCCCTTCCAGGAGCTGGGAATGTTCTCCTGGAGAAGGGAAGGAGCCAGGAACTCCTCAGAGCCCCTTCCAGGAGCTGGGAATGTTCTGGAGAAGGGAAGGAGCCAGAAACTCCTCAGAGCCCCTTCCAGGAGCTGGGAATGTTCTGGAGAAGGGAAGGATCCAGGAGCTCCTCAGAGCCCCTTCCAGGAGCTGGGAATGTTCTCCTGAAGAAGGGAAGGATCCAGGAACTCCTCAGGGCCGTTCCAGGAGCTGGGAATGTTCTCCTGGAGAAGGGAAGGATCCAGGAACTCCTCAGGGCCCTTCCAGGAGCTGGGAATGTTCACCTGGAGAAGGGAAGGATCCAGGAACTCCTCAGAGCTGTTCCAAGAGCTGGGAATGTTCACCTGGAGAAGGGAAGGACTCAGGAAGACGTCAAAGCCCTTTCCAGGAGTTTGGTGAATCCAGCCTGGAGAAAGGAGGGATCCCTAGAAGCCTCTTCCAGGAGCTGGAACTGTTTACCAGGAGAAGGATCCAGGAGCTCCTCAGGGCCGTTCCAGGAGCTGGGAATGTTCACCTGGAGAAGAAAAGGATCCAGGAGCTCCTCAGGGCCGTTCCAGGAGCTGGGAATGTTCACCTGGAGAAGGGAAGGACTCAGGAAGACGTCAAAGCCCTTTCCAGGAGTTTGGTGAATCCAGCCTGGAGAAAGGAGGGATCCCTAGAGCCTCTTCCAGGGGCTGGAACTGTTTACCAGGAGAAGGATCCAGGAATTCCTCAGGGCCGTTCCAGGAGTTGGGAATGTTCTCCTGGAGAAGAGAAGGATCCAGGAGCTCCTCAGAGCCGTTCCAAGAGCTGGGAATGTTCCAGGAAGACCTCAAAGCCCTTTCCAGGAGCTCAGTGCATCTTGTCTGGAGAAGGGAAGGACCCTTAAAGCCCCTTCCAGGAGCTGGGAATGTTCTCCTGGAGAAGGGAAGGAGCCAGGAACTCCTCAGAGCCCCTTCCAGGAGCTGGGAATGTTCTCCTGGAGAAGGGAAGGAGCCAGAAACTCCTCAGAGCCCCTTCCAGGAGCTGGGAATGTTCTCCTGGAGAAGGGAAGGATCCAGAAACTCCTCAGAGCCCCTTCCAGGAGCTGGGAATGTTCTCCTGGAGAAGGGAAGGATCCAGGAGCTCCTCAGAGCCCCTTCCAGGAGCTGGGAATGTTCTGGAAAAGGGAAGGATCCAGGAACTCCTCAGAGCCCCTTCCAGGAGCTGGGAATGTTCTGGAAAAGGGAAGGATCCAGGGAAAAGCTCAGAGCCATTCCAGAGCCTAAAGAGGCTCCAGGAGATCTGGAGAGGGACTGGAGACAAGGGATGGAGGGACAGGACACAGGGAACGGCTTCCTGCTGGGAAAAGGGAGCTTGGGGTGGGATCTTGGGAAGGAATTCCTGGCTGGGAGGGGCTGGGAATTCCCAGAGAATCCCTGGGAGCGTCCAAGGAAAGGTTGGATCCACCCGGGACACGGCAGGGAGTTGGAACTGGATGATTTTTGAGATCCTTCCCAGCCCAAACCATTCCATGATTCCATGATTCCGAGCTCCCGCGTCCCATCTTTGGGAATCCCGCGGTCGGTCTCGCCACGCTCGGACGTTTCGCTCCGTTTCCGCTTCCCAAATCGCTTCCCCGGACGTTCGGGGAACGTGGGAATCGTCTCCGTGGATGTGCAGCTCTCGTAGCTGCGGGCTGGAAGTCCGGGCCAGCTTGCCAAGAAATTCCAGAATGCCAAGAATTCCACCCAGAGCATTCCTTAGAATGCCAAGAATTCCACCCAGAGCATTCCTTAGAATCCCAAGAATTCCACCCAGCTCATTCCATCCAATTCAGAATCCCAATTTGGAAAAGAACTGGGGGAAAAAAACCCCAAAAAAACCTCAAAACCCCCCAAATCCCAAATTGGGCTTTTCCCGATGCGTGGATTTGGGAGAACACTGGGGAAAAACCCAAAAAAACCCCAAAAATCCCAAATTGGGCTTTTCCCGATGCGTGGATTTGGGAGAACACTGGGGAAAAAAAAAACCCCAAAAATCCCAAATTTGGCTTTTCCTGGAGCTTGGATTTGGGAAAACAGTGGGGAAAAACCCAAAAAACCCCCCAAAATCCCAAATTGGGCTTTTCCTGGAGCTTGGATTTGGGAAAGAACTGGGGGAAAAAACCCAAAAAATCCCAAATTGGGCTTTTCCCGGTGCGTGGATTTGGGAAAACACTGGGGGAAAAAACCCAAAAAACCCCAAAAATCCCAAATTGGGCTTTTCCCAGAGCTTGGATTTGGGAAAACACTGGGGAAAGAAACCCCAAAAATCCCAAATTTGGCTTTTCCCAGAGCTTGGATTTGGAAAAGAGCTCGGGAAAAAACCCAAAAATCCCCCCAAAACCCAAAAAATTCCCAAATTGGGCTTTTCCCAGAGCTTGGATTTGGGAAAACACTGGGGAAAAAAAACCCCAAAAATCCCAAATTGGGCTTTTCCTGGAGCTTGGATTTGGGAAAACACTGGGGAAAAACCCAAAAAACCCACAAAAATCCCAAATTTGGCTTTTCCTGGAGCTTGGATTTGGAAAAGAGCTTGGGGAAAAAAAACCAAAAATCCCCCCAAAACCCCAAAAAATCCCAAATTTTGCTTTTCCTGGAGCTTGGATTTTGGAAAGAGCTCGGGAAAAAAACCAAAAATCCCCCAAAACCCCCCAAAATCCCAAACTGGGCTTTTCCCAGAGCTTGGATTTGGGAAAGAACTGGGGAAAAAAAAACCCCAAAATCCCAAATTTGGCTTTTCCCGATGCGTGGATTTGGGAAAGAACTGGGGAAAAAAACTCAAAAATCCCAAATTTGGCTTTTCCTGGAGCTTGGATTTGGGAAAACACTGGGGAAAAAACCAAAAAACCCCCCAAAATCCCAAATTTGGCTTTTCCTGGAGCTTGGATTTGGGGAAACACTGGGGGAAAAAAAAACCCCAAAATCCCAAATTTGGCTTTTCCCAGAGCTTGGATTTGAGAAAGAACTGGGGAAAAACCCAAAAACCCCCCAAAATCCCAAATTTGGCTTTTCCTGGAGCTTGGATTTGGGAAAGAACTGGGGAAAAAAAACCCCAAAAATCCCAAATTTGGCTTTTTCTGGAGCTTGGATTTGGGAAAACACTGGGGAAAAAACCAAAAATCCCCCCAAAACCCCAAAAATCCCAAATTTGGCTTTTCCCGGTGCGTGGATTTGGGAAAACACTGGGGGAAAAAAACCCCCAAAAATCCCAAATTGGGCTTTTCCCGGAGCTTGGATTTGGGAAAGAACTGGGGGAAAAAAAACCCCAAAATCCCAAATTGGGCTTTTCCTGGAGCTTGGATTTGGGAAAACACTGGGGAAAAAAACCAAAAAAACCCCAAAATCCCAAATTTGGCTTTTCCCGGAGCTTGGATTTGGGAAAGAGCTCGGGGAAAAAAAACAAAAATCCCCCAAAAACCCAAAAAAATCCCAAATTGGGCTTTTCCCGGTGCGTGGATTTGGGAAAGAATTGGGGAAAAAACCCAAAAACCCCCCAAAAATGCCAAATTGGGCTTTTCCTGGAGCTTGGATTTGGGAAAGAACTGGGGAAAAAAAACCCCCAAAAATCCCAAATTTTGCTTTTCCTGGAGCTTGGATTTGGGAAAACACTGGGGAAAAAAAACACCCCAAAAATCCCAAATTTGGCTTTTCCTGGAGCTTGGATTTGGGAAAACACTGGGGAAAAAACCCAAAAAAACCCCAAAATCCCCAAATTTGGCTTTTCCTGGAGCTTGGATTTGGGAAAGAGCTCGGGAAAAAACCCAAAAATCCCCCAAAAGCCCAAAAAAATCCCAAATTTGGCTTTTCCCGGAGCTTGGATTTGGGAAAACACTGGGGAAAAAAAACCCCCAAAAATCCCAAATTTGGCTTTTCCTGGAGCTTGGATTTGGAAAAGAGCTCGGGAAAAAAACCAAAAATCCCCCCAAACCCAAAAAATCCCAAATTGGGCTTTTCCCAGAGTTTGGATTTGGGAAAACACTGGGGAAAAAAACCCAAAAAAACCCCCAAAATCCCAAATTTGGCTTTTCCCAGAGCTTGGATTTGGGAAAGAACTGGGGGAAAAAAACCCCAAAATCCCCAAATTTGGCTTTTCCTGGAGCTTGGATTTGGAAAAGAGCTCGGGAAAAAAACCAAAAATCCCCCCAAACCCCCAAAAAATCCCAAATTTGGCTTTTCCTGGAGCTTGGATTTGAGAAAGAGCTCGGGGAAAAAAAACCCCAAAAATCCCAAATTTGGCTTTTCCTGGAGCTTGGATTTGGGAAAACACTGGGGAAAAAACCCAAAAAAACCCCAAAATCCCCAAATTTGGCTTTTCCTGGAGCTTGGATTTGGGAAAGAGCTCGGGAAAAAACCCAAAAATCCCCCAAAACCCAAAAAATCCCAAATTTGGCTTTTCCCGGAGCTTGGATTTGGGAAAACACTGGGGAAAAAAAACCCCCAAAAATCCCAAATTTGGCTTTTCCCAGAGCTTGGATTTGGAAAAGAGCTCGGGAAAAAAAACCAAAAATCCCCCCAAACCCAAAAAATCCCAAATTGGGCTTTTCCCAGAGTTTGGATTTGGGAAAACACTGGGGAAAAAAACCCAAAAAAACCCCCAAAATCCCAAATTTGGCTTTTCCCAGAGCTTGGATTTGGGAAAGAACTGGGGGAAAAAAACCCCAAAATCCCCAAATTTGGCTTTTCCTGGAGCTTGGATTTGGAAAAGAGCTCTGGAAAAAACCCAAAAATCCCCCCCCAAAACCCTAAAAATCCCAAATTGGGCTTTTCCCAGAGCTTGGATTTGGGAAAAGAGCTCGGGAAAAAAACCAAAAATCCCCCCAAAACCCAAAAAATCCCAAATTTGGCTTTTCCTGGAGCTTGGATTTGGGAAAGAGCTCGGGAAAAAAACCAAAAATCCCCCAAAAACCCAAAAAATCCCAAATTGGGCTTTTCCCAGAGCTTGGATTTGGGAAAGAACTGGGGAAAAAAAAAACCCAAAAAACCCCAAAATTCCCAAATTGGGCTTTTCCTGGAGCTTGGATTTGGGAAAGAGCTCGGGAAAAACCCCAAAAATCCCAAATTGGGCTTTTCCCGGTGCGTGGATTTGGGAAAACACCGGGGAAAAAACCCAAAAAACCCCCCAAAATCCCAAATTGGGCTTTTCCCAGAGCTTGGATTTGGGTAAGAACTGGGGAAAAAAACCCCCCAAAAATCCCAAATTGGGCTTTTCCTGGAGCTTGGATTTGGGAAAGAGCTCGGGAAAAAAACCAAAAATCCCCCCAAACCCCCAAAAAATCCCAAATTTGGCTTTTCCTGGAGCTTGGATTTGAGAAAGAACTGGGAAAAAAAAAAAAAACCCCAAAAATCCCAAATTTGGCTTTTCCTGGAGCTTGGATTTGGGAAAACACTGGGAAAAAAAAAAAACCCCAAAAATCCCAAATTTGGCTTTTCATGGAGCTTGGATTTGGGAAAGAACTGGGGAAAAAAAAACCCCAAAAATCCCAAATTGGGCTTTTCCTGGAGCTTGGATTTGGGAAAACACTGGGAAAAAAAAAAAACCCCAAAAATCCCAAATTTGGCTTTTCCTGGAGCTTGGATTTGGGAAAGAACTGGGGGAAAAAAACCCCCCAAAATCCCAAATTGGGCTTTTCCTGGAGCTTGGATTTGGGAAAACACTGGGGAAAAAAACCCCCAAAATCCCAAATTGGGCTTTTCCTGGAGCTTGGATTTGGAAAAGAGCTCGGGAAAAAACCCAAAAATCCCCCAAAAACCCCAAAAATCCCAAATTGGGCTTTTCCTGGAGTTTGGATTTGGGAAAACACTGGGGAAAAACCCAAAAAAACCCCCAAAAATCCCAAATTTGGATTTTCCTGGAGCTTGGATTTGGGAAAGAGCTCGGGAAAAAACCCAAAAATCACCCCAAAACCCAAAAAAATCCCAAATTTGGCTTTTCCTGGAGCTTGGATTTGGGAAAACACTGGGGAAAAACCCAAAAAGCCCCCAAAAATCCCAAATTTGGCTTTTCCCGGTGCGTGGATTTGGGAAAACACCGGGGGAAAAAACCCCCAAAATCCCAAATTTGGCTTTTCCTGGAGCTTGGATTTGGGAAAGAACTGGGAAAAACCCCAATAAAATAATAATAAAAAAATTCCCAAATTGGGCTTTTCCTGGAGCTTGGATTTAGGAAAGAACTGGGGAAAAAACCAAAAAAAACCCCAAAAATCCACCTGGGGAGAGAGAGTGACACACATTTTTCAAAATAATAATAATAATAATAATAATAATAATAATAATAATAATAATAATAATTTAAATCCAGGGCAGGATTTCCCAGTGGAAAATCCTCCTGGGCAGAGAGGGGGATGCACATTTTGCAAAATAATAATAGTAATAATAATAATAATAATAACATAATAATAATAATTCCAGGTAATTATGATAATGATAATAATAATAATTCCAGGGCGGGATTTCCCAGTGGAAAATCCACCTGGGCAGAGAGGGGGGCACATTTTGCAAAATATTATTAATAATAATAACAACATTAATAATAATAATTATAATGATAATTCCAGGTAATAATAATAATAACAACGTAACTCCAAAGCGGGATTTCCCAGTGGAAAATCGTCCTGGGGAGAAAGGGGGAGGCACATTTTGCAATAATAATAATAGTAATAATAATAATATTAACATTAATAATAATTATAATAGTAATTCCATGTAGTAATAATAATAATAATAATAATAATTCCAGTTAATAATCCACCTGGGGAGAGAGGGGGAGGCACATTTTGCAAAATAATAATAGTAATAATAATAACAACAACATTAATAATAATAATTATAATAATAGTTCCAGGTAATGATGATGATGATAATAATAATAATAATAATAATAATTCCAGGGCAGGTTTTCCAAGTGGAAAACCCACCTGGAGAGAGAGGGGAGGATACACATTTTGCAAAATAATAATAATAATAATAATAATAATAATAGTAATAATAGTAATAATAATTCCAGGGCAGGAAATCTGAGTCCTTCGACCGGGTTAAAAAAAATAAAAATAAATTTGGAATTTTTGATGGAATTTTCGAACCTGTTTGGATGGAAGCTTGAAAATCCAAAATTCCGGGAAAAACACAGCAGGGACTTCCCGGGCTTTTCCAATCTTTTTGTTCGTCAGCTCCCGGAATTTTATTAATTCTTATTAATTCTTATTAATTCTTATTAATTCTTATTAATTCTTATTAATTCCTATTAATTCCTATTAATTACTATTTTAGGTCCATCCTTCAGCTCCACAATTCCTTCTCCTTCACGGCTGTCGCCGAATCTGATTTTTTTCCCCCCTTTTTTTGGGCAGAAAAACGGGAATGATCCCGGAATTTCCTCCAGCTCTCGTTAGCGTGCCGCTAATCGAGCCGATTAATGAAACGCGAGCCGATTAATTAATCGGGGCCGAACGTTGCTTCCGGAATTATCCAGTTCTTCGGGGGAATAAAAAAAGGGGGGGATGGGATTGAAGATCCGCGGATGCCAAAGAATTCCGGGATTTTGGGATCGGGGACGATCGGGATCCATCCCGAGGGGTTTTTATGGGATTTGGGGATGGAAAAGGGAAGGGAGACCCAAATTCCTGAAATTCCTCCTCAAGGAGGAGTCGGGATGAGGCTGGATCCAATCCCAGGATGGGAACAGAGGGAATTCCCTGGGAAATGGGATTTGGGATGGAATTCCCAAAAAAATCCTTGGGAATGTCCAAGGAAATCCTGGATCACCCTGAGATTGTGGGATTGGGATGGGATTGAAGATCCATGAATCCCAAACCGTTCCGGGATTCTGGGATCCAGTATGTTCAGGATCCATCCCGAGAGGATTTTTATGGGATTTGGGGATGGGAAAGAGAAGGGAGTCCGGAATTCCCAAAATTCCTTCCCGGGGAGGAGTCGGGATGGGGCTGGATCCGACCCCAGGCTGGGAACGGAGGGAATTCTCTGGGAAATGGGATTTGGGATGGAATTCCCAAAAAAATCCCTGGGATTGTCCAAGGAAATCCTGGATCACCCTGGGATCGGGGTTGGGATCGAAGGTTTGTGGAATCCCAAAGAATTCTGGGATTCTGGGATCAGGGACGCTCAGGATCCATCTCGAGGGGATTTCTATGGAATTTGGGGATGGAAAAGGGAAGGGAGACCCAAATTCCCAAAATTCCTTCCTGGAGAGGAGTCGGGGTGGGGCTGGATCCGACCCCAGGTTGGGAACGGAGGGAATTCCCTAGGAATTGGGATTTGGGGATGGAATTCCCAAAAAAAATCCCTGGGATTGTCCAAGGAAAAGTTGGAGCAGCCTGGAATGGTGGGATTGGGATGGGATTGAAGATCCGTGGATCCCATCCCAAATAATTCTGGGATTCTGGGATCCAGGATGCTCAGGATCCATCCCGAGGGGTTTTTATGGAATTCTGGGACGGAAAAGGGAAGGGAGACCCTGCCTGGAGTCCCGAATTCCCAGGGAATTCCCAAAATTCCTTCCTGGAGAGGAGTCGGGATGGGGTTGGATCCAATCCCAGGCTGGGAACGGAGGGAATTCCCTGGGAAATGGGATTTGGGATGGAATTCCCAAAAAATCCTTGGGATCATCCAAGGAAATCCTGGATAACCCTGGGATTGGGATGGGATTGAAGATCCGCGGATCCCAAAGAATTCCGGGATTCTGGGATCAGGGACGCTCAGGATCCATCCCGAGGGGATTTCTATGGAATTCTGGGATGGAAAAGGGAAGGCAGACCCAAATTCCCAAAATTCCTTCCCGGAGAGGAGTCGGGATGGGGCTGGATCCAATCCCAGGCTGGGAACGGAGGGAATTCCCTGGGAAATGGGATTTGGGATGGAATTCCCAAAAAATCCTTGGGATCATCCAAGGAAATCTTGGATCACCCTGGGATTGGGATGGGATTGAAGATCCACAGATCCCAAAGAATTCCGGGATTCTGGGATCAGGGATGATCGGGATCATTCCTGAGGGGTTTTTATGGAATTCTGGGACAGGAAAGAGAAAGGAGACCCTGCCTGGAGTCCCGAATTCCCGGGGAATTCCCAAAATTCCTTCCTGGAGAGGAGTCGGAATGAGGCTGGTTCCAACCCCAGGCTGGGAACAGAGGGAATTCCCTGGGAAATGGGATTTTGGGATGGAATTCCCAGAGAATCCCTGGGAGCATCCAAGGAAAAGTTGGAGCAGCCTGAGATTGTGGGAATTGGGATGGGATTGAAGATCCGTGGATCCCAAACCATTTTGGGATTTGGGGATCCAGGACGCTCAGGATCCATCCCGAGGGGATTTTATGGAATTTGGGGATGGGAAAGGGAAGGGAGACCCTGCCTGGAGTCCCAGGGAATTCCCGAAATTCCTTCCCGGAGAGGAGTCGGGATGGGGCTGGATCCAATCCCAGGCTGGGAATGGAGGGAATTCCTTGGGAAATGGGATTTGGGATGGAATTCCAAAAAAAAATCCTTGGGAATGTCCAACGAAATCCTGGATCACCCTGAGATTGTGGGATTGGGATGGGATTGAAGATCCACGAATCCCAAACCGTTCCGGGATTCTGGGATCCAGTATGTTCAGGATCCATCCCGAGAGGATTTTTATGGGATTTGAGGATGGGAAAGGGAAGGGAGTCCGGAATTCCCAAAATTCCTTCCCGGAGAGGAGTCAGGATGAGGCTGGATCCAATCCCAGGCTGGGAACGGAGGGAATTCTCTGGGAAATGGGATTTGGGATGGAATTCCCAAAAAAATCCCTGGGAACATCCAAGGAAAAGTTGGAGCAGCCTGGGATCGAGGTTGGGATCAAAGGTCTGTGGAATCCCAAAGAATTCTGGGATTCTGGGATCCAGGACGCTCAGGATCCATCCCGAGGGGATTTTTATGGAATTTGGGGATGGGAAAGGGAAGGGAGACCCTGCCTGGAGTCCCGAATTCCCAGGGAATTCCCGAAATTCCTTCCCGGAGAGGAGTCGGGATGGGGCTGGATCCAATCCCAGGCTGGGAATGGAGGGAATTCCCTGGGAAATGGGATTTGGGATGGAATTCCCAAAAAAAATCCCTGGGATTGTCCAAGGAAAAGTTGGAGCAGCCTGGGATTGTGGGAATGGGATGGGATTGAAGATCCGTGGATCCCCTCCCAAAGAATTCCGGGATTCTGGGATCCAGGATGCTCAGGATCCATCCTGAGGGGTTTTTATGGAATTTGGAATGGGGGATTGA
>NW_026690475.1:0-24449 GCF_015227805.2 Hirundo rustica | reverse complement strand
ATTCCATCATAAATAATATTCCATCATAAATATGAAGCATGGCAAAGCACTTTGAAAGTGCAGAGGTTCCGTTGAGGAATTAGCTGCCTGTTTGAAATTAACACTCATTTAACTTTTATATGAACAACCCCTTTGTAGACAGCATCTCACTCAGTCACTAAACATGTTTGATAGCTCTATGGTTCAGAAGCGAGTGTGTGCGTGTCTGTGTGTGTGTCTGTCTGTGTGTTTGTGGCTGTGTCCAGAATTTATACATTTTCACAGGCAAAGGAAAGCCTTACTCCTTTTTAAATTCTGACAAATGTGAAAACTATTTTCCCTTTGTTTTCTAAATTGCATTAAAAGATACAATACAAATCGGCATTTGCTGCAAATCAGCTGACTATCCTGAGTCTGTCGTTTATAGCATTAATAGACAAGAAATTAAGGGGGGGGGGGGGGGAAAGGACTCCACTCCTTTAAATAAAAAGGGCATCTTTATTTAAAAAAAAAAAAAAAAAAAAAAAAAAAAAAAAAAAAAAGCCCACAAACAAACACAAAAAACATTTTTACAAGATCGTGTGATTGGGACTCAAAGGCAATAAACCTAGATTAAGAATCCCTAGGGATTTTTAGACTGATGCTATCTATTATGGATAGCACCTTAGTCTGTTTATCTGCGTTATATGCTCCTGCATTGTCATTCTAAAAGCTAACGTGCTTGATGTCAGCCTTTTTGCCTCTGAAAACATCTGCACAAAAAGAAAAATAATGACTTAAATTTCTTTCTAGCAAAATTCAGTGAAAACTCGTCTATTATTTAATAGAGGTACCTATTCTAAGAGCCTCCACCGCAGTTCAAAATTAATGTGTCGAATCCAATTGTAGAAATAGATGCGCAGAAATAAGCAAGGCATATCTACAGCTGATCGAAATGGTCTGTGAACGAAATACAGGCAGGTTGTTTGCAAGAGTCCGACTGCCCTCGGCCTGCCTCTGGCTCCAGCGGGGTTTTTCCCTCGGCCATTCCTGAGCCGTACCTTCTGTCCCACCACCTGCCAGCGTGCCGCCACACTGATAACCTCGGCCATCGGGGGTCTAATGCAGATTTTACATTAAAATACCACAGGACCCTCTAGAAAACAGCAATAACCTTTTTTTTTTTTTTTTTTTTTAAAAAAAAAAAAAAAAAAAAAACCAAAAAAACCAAAAAAAAACCCAACAAAACAAAACAAAACAAAAACAACCACCACCCCGAAACGTAGGGCTGGCATCTACGGAGGCAACGGCTGCGCAAACGTCAAACGGAGGACAGCTTTTAAACTCCTGGAGAGCCGTGGCTCTGCCGCCCTCCCGCGCAGGGGTCTGGCCGGACCGCCAGACCGGGCAGGGCAGGGGGTGCCTCGCCCGCGGACCCCTCTCCCCGGGGCCGGGAGAGCCGGGCAGAACGCGGCAGAGCCGCCCGCCTTCGCCACGCCCGGAGCGCTAGGGGCTGCCAGCCCAGACTTTCTCCCCCGTGCTCTTAGGAGCTCCCACACACTTTCAAATAGAAGTCAATTGATTAGTTTCAGTTTGTCCTCCCAGGAGAGATCCGATGATTTCCCTGGGATCAAACGGACCCGAGAAAAAAGGAGAAGGTCAGCCGGTGGGAAAGAAAGAAAGAGAAAAGAGGAGAAAGAGAAAGAAAGAAGAAGAGCAAGAGATGGAAGGGGAGAGAAAGAAAGATAAAAAGGAAGGAAGGAAGGAAGGAAGGAAGGAAGGAAGGAAGGAAGGAAGGAAGGAAGGAAGGAAGGAAGGAAGGAAGGAAGGAAGGAAGGAAGGAAGGAAGGAAGGAAGGAAGGAAGGAAGGAAGGAAGGAAGGAAGGAAGGAAGGAAGGAAGGAAGGAAGGAAGGAAGGAAGGAAGGAAGGAAGGAAGGAAGGAAGGAAGGAAGGAAGGAAGGAAGGAAGGAAGGAAGGAAGGAAGGAAGGAAGGAAGGAAGGAAGGAAGGAAGGAAGGAAGGAAGGAAGGAAGGAAGGAAGGAAGGAAGGAAGGAAACTGGTTAGGTGCACTGGAAGAGGATGGCGATCTTGGACAGAACGGCTGCCTTTTTTGGGGGGTGGGGGGTTGGTGGTTTTTTTTTGTGTGTGGGGTTTTTTTTTTGTTTTGTTTTGTTTTTTTCCCCCCACAAACAAATAAAAAGCAGTTTAAATAGAGCCTACATACTGCACATATATGTGGAAATACACACGCATAGAAAATTTATGCTTGAATTTCAGTGAGCCTTTCTCTTCCCAGTGTTTACAAGGCGGGGCTCCATTTGCAAGTTGTACATCTGTTCGCTTCACGTGACATTTTCATAAAAGCTCTAACATCTGGTCAAAATAAACCTCCTTCAGGTACCTGCTTAACTTTTCACATGTCAAAATCCCTTCCCCTCTGAAGCTCTCCTTTCCTCCACGGCTGCAGTCGCGTGTACTGCTCCTTTCCTGACTGCCTATTTAATGACTCTGCCTCTACCCGAATAAAACAAAGTATGGCTAAACATGAGGGGGCAACCTCGACCCTTCCCAAGAGTATCCTTCCTCATCTCCCCCCCCCCCGCTACAGATTTCCCCGCATTAGGAGGGCACAGTGGGTCTTCTTCCTGCCGCAATATTTTGCTTTGGGATTTCTGTACCCCAGCAAACAGGATTTGCTGTCCCCCCTGCTCCAAGAGAGCTGCTCGGGCTAATATTTTGCACGATAATACTCCCAAAATGAAATGATCGGCATCTAATTGTCCCAAACCTATTCCATTATTATTTCTGCTGTTATTAATTGCTCCTGCTACCTTCGTCCTGTCTTTATCCCAGCATGGTTCACCTGACTTATTTTGAAGTAAAACATTTCTCTTGCCCGCGGTCCATACAGTGAACAAGGGAATTTTTGTAAAGTTTCTGCAAATTTAATGTCACCTCCTTATTAAAAGAATGGGGAAGTGTCTGCTAACCAAGACAAGCCGACTACGCAGATAAGAACAGCGTAAGTGTTCCTGAGCGAGCGGAGGAGACAGGAAATTACCAAGAGAATGGACAGCTTTTTCGCCGATCTGAATATTTAGTTTTGTTTTGCGTTTTATTTCGGATTTTTAAACGGGTGTTGCCATCGTCATTAAGTTTCCGTAGCTTTATTGTTCTTGCTCTGTAAAACCGTTCTAAGCCTCCCGCAATGTCGATCACTTGGTCCTTATAAATGGCCGGCTTGTTTGCTTTTAAAAAAGAAAAGGGGGACTTTTCTACAAGTGATTTTAACCTGCTCCACCTTCAAGTGACCTGCCAAATGCTCCTTCTTACTTTATAGACATCTGGGAATTCCATACACGCCTTAAACTCCAATTACACACCTTCTTCAAAAGGACACGTGCTTTGATTTGCCAAGAACATTAAGTGGACTGAAGTCGAAAGAAGCTGGTGCAGAAGTTAATGTAAAATACATCCTGTGCCATGTTTACTGCGGGCAGGTTATGCGTGCAGCAAATAAAATAAGTCCTGATGGGATGTGGATGTGTGCACCTCTTTTTCTTTTTTTTTTTTTTTTTTTTTTTTTTTTTTTTTTTTTTTTTCTTTTGCTTTAGCCTCCCGGATCCCTTTAGGGGGTGGATTGGATTTGCCGTCACCACCACCACCGCCCGCTTCCCAAAGATGCTAATTTACGGCTGGAGCGCTGCCGCTCTCCCGGCGGGTCTGCTGCCCGCCGGAGCGGGCAGGTGAAGGGAGAGCCGTGTGAACCGGGCTGGCGCAGGCACCGAGAGCCACTGGGGGGCACGGGGAGGGCAGCTGAGCCCGTTCCCGGCCGTCGCCGAGCCCCGAGGCGGCTCGCCCCGGGAGGCAGGTGCCCAAGATGCCGGGCCCGCAGGTGGGACCCTCTCTCCCTCTCTCCCCTGCGCTTTTCCGTGACTTTTGTGCCCCCGCCCTCTCCCTCCGTTTCCCCCCACATCCCCACGGCGCGTTTGTTTGTTTTTCTTAAAATTACAGATGCGGGGAAAACCGCCTGACATCATGGGAGCGGGACGAGAGCGCACTTTGAAGGGCTCCCGGGCAGGACTTCAAGTGAAATCATACGCCGGGGAGGAATCCGATACCGGCTTGGAGAAAGCAGCGGGGCGGCCCCTGCCAAACCCAGGAATGCGCCGGGGCCCGCGGCCGGCGCCCCCCGCCCGCCTCCCCGCAGGAGGCGCAGCGCCGGCCCCGCCGCCCCGCCGGTGCGAGCGGGCGGCAGCACGGCCCGGGCCCCTCAGTCTGCGGGGAGACGGGACAGAGCGATGCCGCGGAGAAAAAAGCGAGATCGGTCGGGATCGCCAAAGGCAGAGTTCATTTTCCGATAGCAAGAGTGTTTAAAATTCCCAGAAGGCAAATTAACATGCATATTATTTCTTTTTTCCTTCAGTAAACCTGAAGCGGACTTGAAATCGTTTTTGGCTCTAGCCCGACGAGCACCAGGCTTCTTCAGTCCCCAGTTTCAACCCAGGAAAGGGTACGCTCGTAGTTTTAAAACTGCTTTATCTCTTTTTTTAATGGGTTGTGGGGTTTTTTTTTTTTTTTTTTTTTTTTGTTTTGAATGAGGCAGAGGTAGCGGCTGTCAGTCGGGAAAGAGCATCGGCTGAGTGCCTGCTGCCCAGGAATGCTGCGGCGCCGGCAGGGACTCGCTGGAGGGACACAGAAGTGAGAAAACAAGACCTACGGCATGAGTCCTACGGACAGGAATTGGGGAATTTTCTCACTCGGGTGTTCAGCTGGCCGGAAAGTTGTTGCACCGGCCGGCCCAGAGGCCTCTTGCTGGTTGCAACAGAGCTAGTCAGGTTTAAGTCCATCAAGCGAGGCCTCTCCCGATTTCTAATCCCGAGCACATTTTGATTCGTGGCTTTTAAAGTGCACTTGATTACTCGTTCATATTTCGCAGGAATCCCCTTCCACGAAACACGCCTTCTCCTCAGCACGGAGCAGCTCATCTGGTTGGTTGTTTCTTTCATCCCCGGAACCTGTTTTCTTCCTAAATGTAAGGAGTTTCCCCCACCTTTCCCCGGCGTGATTTCTCCGCCGAAAGGAACAACCGACACCTCCTATAAACTCCCAAATCCCCTTAGCCCCGCTGCCAAAGCTGCTCGCCGGCTCCCCACGCCCCTCGCCTCCGCTGCAGCCGAGGTAACGCGGGCAAACATTACCTGCTCCTCGGCAGCCGGAGCATCGGAGCCGGGGGTTCGGAGTCGCTGAGAGGGCAGCTGCGGGTGCCAGGGTGCCGGGGAAATGCAGCGACCCTTCGGGAGCTCGCAGCGGCTTCCCATCCTCTCCATCATTGAGAGCAGCGACCACCAGGGCCGTCATCTAATTTTCAAGTCCTCGCTAATCCGTCAGTGCAAGCAAGCGCTGCGGGCTCTCTACTGTAAACATTGCTCACTGGCTTAGAATATGCCCAGTATTATATTCATAATACTGTTGTGTGGGTAACAGACGGCAATATGCGGATGTGGAAACAAATACAGGCAACAAAGTCAACTCAAGAGCTGTGCGAACAGGTTCTGTCATAAAAAAGGTCCTCCATCCTATTTACCCTAGACCCTGGCGGCAGAGTCCCTGTCTTCACGGAGGGCACTGCTCAGCTCCCAGGGCGGCAGCGGTCCCTGCGCACCCGCGCACCTTTCGCGGCCGCGGATGGACATGAGGAGCCGATCCCTGCTCGCTGCCCGGCTGGCAAGGGCTGGGAGATAAGAAAGTGACAGCAGAGACTCAATCAGCTGTCCGGTTATAAGGGTTGAAGTCTGGTTTGGGTTGTTTTGTTTTTCATCGGGTTTTTTACAACTTCCCTTTCCTCTTCCTTCCGAGCCCTCAGATCTGGAGGTTCGCTTTCTTTTGCAGCTCGGGTTCTCGCCGCATGCTGGGACCTCGCGGAAAGTATGGTGGAAAGAAAGAGGGGCAATATGCGCCCCACACGTAGAAAAGGAGACGAGGGCGGGTTAGGGAATCCCTCCGTGCTTTGCACAACGAAAATGTGATCGCTAGTATATATATTATACAAAACCCTAGAGAGCAGAGCAGTCAAACATCACTTCCACCGGAAAACCCCACTCGCTAGACACTTCCCTCTTTCAGTCGCACTTTCTTTTGCTTTGCCTTTGGATGGACGAATCCCTGTTTAAAACCGATGCCACTTCCTCAGGGATATCAGCAAAAGTAACCTGTGCCGGGGGCGGGGGAACGAGCCCCGCTCCTGCCTCACATCTGGGGCAAAATACAAAGGCAAGGGTAGAGCTCTGCTGTGAAAACCTCGCTCCCTGCAACTCCGCCGTGCCTGGCGTGAAGATTAAAGGGGGAGAGGGAGAGAAAGAGAGAAGAAACAATACCTTCCTCTGCAGATGCAGTGAGCTTCAGCACAGAATAATAAAGCTGTCTCAATAAATAACGTGCCTGTGTCTGTCAGTAGCTAGTTTATTTGCGTTTTTCGCCTGGTTTGTTTATACTAGTGCCCCCTCTCTCTTGGGCGTCTTTACAGCTCAACAAGCAGGTATTTATCTACAGTTCTAACCCTGAGTTCTCAGAGAAACCAAACTTTAAGGTTATTAAAATTTCAATCATATTTATTTATTGCAGAAAAAAAATATACAATGATATTTACAAAACAATCATAAAAATAGGAATGCATTTAGACACCGGATCTATTTGCATTTTAACATGGGTCATCAATAAATAAATAAAATGTTTATTTTTTTCTCAGAGGAAAAATAATAATAATAAAAAAGTTAGAAACCGGGTATATAACAGCTTGAGCCCAGCTTATTCCCCCCTAAAAAAAAAAAAAAAAAAAAAAAAAAAAAAGTTTTCATCTCTACGGGGATACTTTTGGTTGGCTGCTTGGTTTCATTCAAGAATGAAGAAAGTCCACAATAATGTATTTCCTTTCATCAGTGGCTCATACGCACGACCTCTTGGGAATGCATGCATGCAGAAAAGAAAAAAAAAAAAAAAAAAAGGCAAATAATAAAAAGTCCAATTCCAACATTCTTCGTCAAAATTAAAAAAAAAAAAAAATCGAACGATTCAGACTTCTATCAGAATGCAGAGATGTGTGGATTGTACCGACGCCCAGAGGATAGTCACTGTCCAAAGCCCTTCTCTCTTTCTCTTTCCTTAAGTGCTCCCCACGCCCTGCCTTGAATTTGGATATTACTCTTCTAATATCCAAGAAATCCTTGGTATATTTTTTGTTAGACAAGATAAAAAAAAATCGTATCCAACTTCAGAGTCTCTAGAATGTCCATTCTCTCCTTCTGTGGGAACAATGTCATCTGCAAAAACCCAGAAAGGGCGGAAAACTCGTTACTGAAGCGAAAATTACACAAACATCTACCTACACCTCTCTGTCTGGAAAAACGCGTACGGGGCAGGAATGGAGAAGGGAGAACCCGCCGTGCGGGCGGCGCGGTGACCGTGTGACACCCCAGCCCGGCGGTCCCCGGCGTCAGAGCCGAGGAAAGGGACTGCTGCGGCGGTAGGAAACCCTCATCGAGCAGCGCAACGGGACGACACGGATTCACTTCAAAATACGAGCAGAGCAGCAGCGGCGGCGGCGGCGGCAGCGGGAGCCATCCCAGCGGCCCTGCTGGCTCCGCAGCGTTTGGTGAAGAAGTGATCTCAGGCCGGCCCCATCTGTCTGGGGCACACCCGCGCGGCCGCCGCCTCCCGCCTGCAGCCCACCCCGCCGGCAGCGCCCGGCCACGCGTGGGCCCCGCCGGGCCCGGGGCGCACCTCGGGCCGCGCAGGAGGAGGGACGAGGAGCGGGGGAGGCACCTCCAGCCGCCCCGCTCTCGGCCGCTCCGGGAAGCCAGGCCCCTCCGGGAGGGGTGCGGGCCCTCTCGCCCCACGGCCACGCGTGCCCGGCCCACGGCGCGGCCGGCGGCCTCTCGCCTCCCTCCCCCCATTTCCTCCCGCCGGTTTCGGGGCCCCTGTCTTACCTAGGGCTCCTGCCGAGGGGACGCGGGTGGGGGACGCCGCCTGCTAATGGGATGCGGACATGGACCAGGCGCCCTCCATTCTCCACACCGAGAAGGCGTAGCTGAGCCGCTCGTGGGCCACATAGCTGCAGCTTGCCATCTTGGAGTCCAGCTCGTCGCTCTGTAAGACCTGGTAGAGGAAGTCGATGTACCTGGCCGCCAGCTTGAGGGTCTGAATCTTGCTCAGCTTGTCCGAGGGCAGCGTGGGGATGATCTTCCGCAGGGCGGCGAAGGCTTCGTTCAGCGACTGCGTGCGCTGCCTCTCCCGCACGTTGGCCATGACCCGCTGGGTCTGCAGCTCCTCGTAGGACTGGGGGCTGCCGCCGCCGCTGCTGCTGCCGCCGCCCCCGCCGCCCCCGCCCGCCCCGCACTTCTTGCCCCGCTTGCCTTGGGCCGGGCTGCAGGGCTCGTCCGCGGCCCCGACGGCGCCGCCGGCGCTGCGGCGGCTGGAGCGGCGCTTGCGCCCCCCTCTCTTGTTGTTGGGCAGCTGCTGCCGGTCCGGCTCCTCTTCGCTGTTGCTCAAGCTGTCGTCGGCGGGGGAGACTGGCGAGTTTGACTCGTCCTGCTGCATCATCTCTGGGGGGAGACGCGAGAAGCGGGCCGGGAGGGGGGGGAGGGCAGGGAGAAGAGGGGGGCACCTAACCCGCCAGCTCCCCCTTGATCGGCTGCTTCGCTGGCCTGCGAGGAGAAGGAGGAGGGAAGGAAGGAGGGAGGACCTCACTTTGGGGGGAGGGGGGATGGCATCAGGATCCAAGAGGAAAAAAATAAAAAGGCCGACCAAAAAAAAAAATCCCTCCCGATCCCTCCTTGGAGCCCCTTCGAGGTGTCTGGGATTGGGAGAAAGTTGAAGACTTGGAGGTTCTTATAGCTCCTGCTGGCGGAAAGTTTGGGGGCAGCAGTGTCATTGGCCTGACGTGGAGAGGAGGGACTTTTGCTGAGTTTTATAGGAAAGTTTCCGCTTCCCCCCCTCCACGCCCTCCCCCAATTATTTTTTTCGAGCCATTCACAAGTGATCTGGTTTCCCCACACGCACGCACGTACATCCTTACCCCAACCTCTTTCTCGGTTTCCCTCTCCGTGGTTTCTCTCTCAAACTGCTTCGGTTCGCGTTCGCCTTTGGGGTGGTGCTGAGGGGCCGGCCCGGGAGGCTACGGGGGTGCGCTGCCGCGGAGGGGTCAGCGAGCCGCTTAGTGCCTGTGCTGGGGGCAACCAGGCACCTCTCGGGCTCTCCTCGCGGCAGCGGGCACGGCTTGTAGCGAAAAGAAGAAAAAGGGAAATTACCCACGGGGCAGCATCCAGGCATACCCCAATTTCGACCCGCTGTAGCTCACGCCGCGCTCCCAATAACTGAGCGCCCCGGGATCTGACTTGCCGAGGGAGTCGCACGTTTCTGGGCTGGGGAAGGGTGATGGCACAGCCTCGTCCTGCCAGGCTGGATGACTGCTCTAGGAGAAAGCCATCTTCAGAGGTGGAAGCAGCGGCGAAACAGAGCATTGGCTTCGTACATGCATAAGCACCAGTCCTTGAGCTCGTCTTAAGAAAAATCCGGGAGGACCCCCGTCTCCAACCTGGCACACCGGGAGACGGAAGGGTGTACAGACCCTCTTTGCCCACACTCTGTGTGTGCTGACCACTCACTTCACTCCATCCTCCCACAAGGCGCCCGTGTCCGTCGCTTCCTGGGAAAAGAGATTATTTATTTTAATTTCTCTTCTGTGTCTGCAGCCAAAGCTATTTCTTCCCATCCCCCGCCTTTGTGCCTCCTTCCCCGCTCGCTGGCAGCACAGAGCAGGTGGTGTGTCTTTTTAACAACAGCTCAGATTCAAACGGGGAACGCCTGGGAGGGAAAGCTAGAAATTGCCATCCATCAGTAAACGGGGGCGAAGCTCCCTCTGCTCCCTGCGTGGGGACCGCGCTGCCCCGCTGCCGGCCTGGCAGTCACCGCCTGGACCGGCACGGCCTGGTGCGGGGCTCCCCGCCTCGTTTGAGGTGTGGGGGCGGACGGGGCGAACGGAATGGCAGAGGAGCGATAAATCCCAGGCATGAAATAAGACAAGGCTTCTGGAAGAGCGCTGTCACCTTCTCCGGGGAACAGAATCGTCTCCCTCCTCTGCCTGGGAACTGACTCCCTTTCCTCCGGGCGGAGGCGTCTCATCCCGGGAGCTGCCAGGGGCCGGGACCCTGCTGGGCCGCCGCCGAGGGGCAGCAGCCCGGCCACAGCCGCCGGCCCCGGGCCCGCCGCAGCGCTCGTCGGGCACCCGCCGCCGCCGAAGCTGTCCCCACGAGCCCCTCCGCTCGCTGCCCCTCTCGGCGAGCTCTCCTTCTCGGGTTTCCATCCCGGGGTGCGAGCAGTCTGCCCAAAACCTTCTCTTTTGGGGAACAGCTGGAAACAGGACGGGGGACGAAACAGGGACCGCCTCAGCCGGCGAGGGAAGGGATGCCGGCACGCAGACCCACAGGGAGCCAGCACAGCTTTCCCGGCTTTCGGCTTGTCCCTGCTGCGACTTCTGCGATCACAGGCCTCTTCGCTCAGCTTGACACCATACCTTGTCCGGAGGGCTTCAGGGGCTCCCTTGTGTTGGCAGCAGCTGCTGATCCCAAGGTAAGAAAAGTTGGCTCTCATTTCACCTCCCTCTCACCAATAATTTTGTCCATACCTGGATCCTCACTTGCTTCTCTGAAGTGTTGGGCAGTGTCATCACAGAAGAATTGTTGAAAACAGAAGTGATGAACATCTGTAGGTGGCTCTAGGGGCCTTCCTTCCTTCCTTCCTTCCTTCCTTCCTTCCTTCCTTCCTTCCTTCCTTCCTTCCTTCCTTCCTGCCTGCCTGCTTTCCCTCATTCTTCTTATGGGAAGAAAACAGCATAGGGCAAACCCAAACCTGGATAGCTATCATTACTTTGCTGGGAATGAGATGCTGCCTGAAAGGAGGGAGGGCCAGCACCTCTTGAACTGATTTGGCGGGATGCACGACTTCTCTGGGTAGCCTGAACTTTGAATGGGATGCAGGACATTACCTGCTTGTCATGGGGCAGCAAGAGGTGTGGCAGGCTGTATGGAGGAGTCAAAGGCAGGTGGAGAAGTACTACTACATGTTTTGTAAAAACAGAAAACATGCAGAAATATAGGGAGAGAGGAATAGTTGACCATAGTTGGCTACTCCTTGTGCAAACTGCAGCAAAAGCAACCAGCAGTGTTTAGACTCATATGGTTCCACATATGACCTGCACACTGCTGTATGAACCAGGACTGCACAACCCTCCCCACCTCTCACTCCCCACCCCGCTCCCCACTCCCCCCCACCCCCCCCCCCCCTCCATCCCCCCATCATCTTCATTTTGGGTTTTATCTCTGACTCACAAATTATGGACTCAGGAGCAAAGGCATCAAAGCCCATGACGTTACTGTCAAGATCCACCCAGGAGTGCAGGGGCCACATGAGCTATGGTGGCAATGATCTATCCCTGGGGACTTGGGCTGTGCTGGCTGTGGGAGCCTGCCTGGATCCCCAGGCCTGCTGGCAGGCAGCAACCCTGTCTAGTGCTGGAGTTTGTGGAGCTGTGTCAGGAGGAGGGTGGATGTGTTAGAGAGTCATGCCTGGGGGTCTGTGTGAGAAAGACATGCTGGTGTGTTTATAAGTGAGGATGTGTTTGTGTGTGTATGCATGTACTGTTGATCTTTTGCAGTGCGAACACATATATATGTCAGGAGAGAAGGAGAGTAAAGTCTGTGTAGAGATTAAAGAAAATCAATTAAATTCTGGTTTATTTTGAAATCTACACATCTGATAGGGATTGAGATGGATCCTTTGGTTTCATACTAAAATAATAATTGTATTTTAGTTATGCAGTTTTAAACCATCTGTTTTGAACCTCCACTAAGCCACTAAAGTAGTTCTGCAGACCGCTTTAGAGCATGGGATAAAGAATGTCATGTCCTGTTTTTCTCTATGCATAGGCACAGCTTAGGTAAGAATTTTCCTGGCTTTTTGGGAAGAATTTCAACCTGTTTCACCTTTTCGTGGTAGCAAGCAAAACTGCAAAGAGATCCAGGGCCTTTCTAGAGGTACTTCCAGATCCATTCCTGCAAGCTTCCCTGGGCCTCTGCTCAGGAAAGTGTTGTGGGATGAGCTCTTACGTGGAACACTGGCAGGACCCAGAGCACTCCAGCATTCTGTCACCTGTGCAGAAAGGTACAACACTGCTAAAGCAGCCATCCAGATTACAGGTGTGGCTGTGAACACAGAGCTAAATAAACGACAGACTCCTGGGAGGAAGAAATGAGGAGTAAGTTGGTCTGTGACGATCACTGGTCATGGTTGATCACAGGGAAATCACTGTAAAGGACTGCCCCAGCTTTATGCCAGCCCTTCAGTCGGCACCCAATAGCTATTGAGACACTCAGAGGATGGGGCAAGGAAATATCTGCATAAGCCAGGCAGAAACATGGCAGCTTTTGAGGGAAGTAGGTCAAAAGGTTGATTCTTTCCTTGATTTCTGAGAATGAACGAACGAATGAATGAATGAATGAATGAAAGGCCCAATTTTGTCTGCCTGTTTATAAATCAGTGTAGAAGTTTAAACACCGATGTGCTCAAGATCTGGTGGTTGCAACTACAATGTTGCCCCTCATCAATGTGTAATACACATTGTGCATACACGCAAATTACATCTGGTTTGCAACAGAGCTCTTCTGCATTCCCCATACAGCAAGCACATACATGTGTAATTTAGGTCACAAAGGCTGTTCACTGTGGCAAAACTCTCACTGCTGGTGTTTCCTTGGAATATTGAGCAACGTGTTACATACATGCACGCCTAGAGACAGCCTGCCTGTGTAAAGGTTTTGATGCTGAAGCCATCAACGGGGTGTTTTCTCAGAGGTTTTACATTTAAATTGCAGAAATCATTGAAATCAGTTGAAGTTTCCCTACTAATTTCCACGGCCAGGTATTTTAATTCCTATGGATTCTAGGTGAAACCCTGGTCAGGACCATATCCCTTTCAAAAGCCGTCATTTGCTCCGTGTAGAAAGCACACCGGGACACAGGCTGACAACTCTCACTGGTACAAATTTCTGCTCTGCAGCAGCAAACGGGCAGAAAGAATGTATAAAGGGTAGGAGAGCGGGACCCTTTCTTCTCTTCTTTCGCCTTTTTTTTTCCTTACTATCACCTCGGCAGCTCATACAGCCAAGGACGCGGAAAAGCTGAGAGCATCTCCCGTTATTCGTCCCCTCTGCCTGGGCCCGGGGTGGGCGGGCTCGGCTCTGCAGGGCTCGGCTCGGCGCGGCCGGCAGGGCCGGGGCTGCGGGCGGCTCTGCGGGGCCGGGCCGGGCTGTGCGGCCGGCGGCCACCGGAGGGCACGATTCCCCGCCGGCCCCGCTGCGCCTCCGGGCGAGCCGCTCCCGCCCCTGCCCGAGACCCGTCAGGCTGGGTCGCCCGAATTCCGGGGCCGTGAGGCGCTGCCCGCCCGCCCCCGGCTCTGTTCGCCCGCGTTTCAGCGAGCCCCGAGGTGTTTTTCTGGCTGAGGTGGCCCCAGGTGGCCGCAGAGCCGCTGCCCATCCGGGGTGCGGCCGGGCTGGGTCCTGCGGAGAGATCCGGCACACGGATCCCCCGCGGATATACGGACGCTTCCCACGGGTGGGCTTCTAGCTGCCGGAGCTTTGACACTCGCTTCGTTCGGAAGCTCTGGAAAACAGATGGATAACGCGGAGTTCCTCTAACGAGTCAGTTTCGTTGTCAAAACTGATTTTTATTTAACTTTTAAGGTCGTTGTCGTGCGGCCGTTCATGTAAAAGTCCTAGCAGCCTGCTGCCGCGAAGGGATGTGACAGGGTTGTTCCCAGGTTGTGCCAATCCTTCCCGCCTCTGGGCCGGCGGCAGGGAGCGCTGCTCCCCCCGTGCACCGGCCTTCGGCATCTCCTGCATCCATCCTCTCCTCCCAGCAATCGATCCTGTGCGAGGCCGAGAAACACCTATATCGCATCGGCAAACTACCAATCCCACGTAGGAGACAGGGGTCCCCAAAAAATTAAGATCTGAGATTATTTTCAACACGGGTTTTTATATAAAATCTTTTATTCAGCTCCAGAAATAATTTGTGTCCGTGGAAGGGCTGTTTAAGTAGATCCTAAGTACCTCGCTGGAAGGCTGAGTGGTATCCTCTAATGTATCCTAGACAAGACCAGTCCTTCCCACCACAAGAGATCAACACACCTAATGCTGTAGTGGAGTTCTGCACCTAATTGTGGCTCTGGGTCTTGCTTATGCGGTTTCACATCTAAATCTGAAAAGACAACTTAGCAAAACAATCTTATCTACACTCCAGGTGATAATAGTTATTTTTATTAATAATGGAGCTTATTGGCTATTTCAGCTCCTTTGATTTTTTTCTTTTCCAACTCTTCTATCCGGCCCTAACTCTTTCTGGAATTATATAAATATATTTTTTTCTTGTATTCTTCCTGCTCCCACACATTACTCAAATCTATATATTCAATCTCTCAGTACACTTGGCGCATGGAAACTCCACTAAACTTCAGGCTCTTTTAGCCACAAATTCTGTTTTTTTCTTCCAAGCTGGAGGAGGGTGCACCTCCAGCATCGGTGATGGATAAAGCATTCCACCAGCCTTCCTCTGATGTGTGGACTCAAGTACTCCACAGCTCAAGCAATTAGAATCAGAGCCATTGAGCCAGAATTTCAGTATGAAAGTGTTTCCAGCAATTTCACCCTGTTAGGCACGTCTGCAACCCTGGGAAAAATCCCTGCCCCATGCTTCCTACTATATGTGGTCTCTTTTAGGATTTCAGGTGCTCTTGGAATCTCACATATGAAAATGAAAAAGAAGTCCTGTGAGAAGTAACCATAACTCATAAATGAACATAAAAGTTCAATAGACAGGATAATAGGCTGGTTTTTGCATCTGAAGTAGGCAGAAAATTCTAGTGTGAGGGGAAAATGCATGGAAGGTCATCCCAACAGCACTTGCCCATTCCTGGGCAAAGGAAATGGGTTTCTTTGATTGGCAGGCTGATTGAATGCCAGGTCTCCAAGTTGGAACCCATCCACCCTCTCCTCCTGGCCATAGGCCACATGGGCTGAATGTAAACATGCAGAGGAGGTGGGCCTGGAGAGGAAAGGTTCACAGAAATGAACACCCATCTCACTCTTTCCACAATTACCTTACTTCCAAGGACACTGGCTTAGAGCTGGAAAAACTTTCAAGGGAGCAGGGGCTTATTTCCATCTCTGCCATGCTGTATTTCCTTTGAGAAAAGGCAGTCAGTATGGATCAAAGTTTACATTTCCCTTTCTACTTGGGGAGATTATAATTGTTTTGTGCTATGAGCTATCAGCTATGATGCCTAAAGATCTGCTATACATCATTACTCCTCATTTTACATCCTCAATCTCATTTTCTTTCCTCCAGAATGATGTTTAAGTTACCTTGCTCACAAAGGACTGATCTCTCCATAGGTCCACATCCTGGCTTTATTTTCTAACCAAAGATCATATAGTAGGTCAACAATGAAGCTGATCTAGGGCACAAATCTCCCTTCCCAAATTCCAAAGGCAATTTTCCAGAGAGGAAGTAATTTATTGATATGTTAAAGTATATTAGCACACATTCACTGTTCACCTATCTGTGTACATGCTTGACTATTTATGAACTCTGACCTCCAAGCAAACAGCTGTACTTGTATTTATGCAAAATACTGTACTGCTTCTGCCTTGAAAAGCATCTATATCAAATATTCTCATGCCAAAATCTACTATCTGACCTTGCAGCACTAAAAATAGTTCATGTCATAAGCAGAGAAATATTTGTTTCTCCTTTTAGAACATTTGTGCTTACATTCATTAAGGACACAGTCCAAAATCCTTTGATGTCAAGGAGGCTGTTTCAGTGGCCTTTGGATCAAGTCCTATATAGGGTCAATTAAACTCTAAATAAACAAAAATTATAATGGATCCAGCATAAGAGTATAAGAGATATGTAAGACAGGCTGCCTTTGGATTAAAGCATCATGTCATTGTTCTCTAATATTTAGCTGAACTTGTGGAATATTTCATTATTAAAATAATCCTTTTCAATAAGGTTGTAATTAATTTTTAGTCTTCAAAACATCCACATTTTGTTGCATAGTAGAAATGTTGTTACTGACCTAGTAAGTGCAAGGATGCTTTGAGCTCAGTAGGGACTGGACCCTAAGTAGTAAGACATGGCCCAGGTTTTCAAAGTCAGAGCAGAGACCTGATTCCAAAATACTCTTCTGACTTTAAAATATGTTGGGGTTTATGCCTCATTTCATATTTGAGCAACTTATGACATTTTCTAATGTCTGATCTAATGTTAGGCTTTGTTTTTCACTCTTCGCAAAAAGACTAATGCAGCTCTTGGCAACAGCAGTTGTAATTAATTTGAAGGTAGAGAATGTTCAGTGGAATATAGCAAGGGCTTTAATTCAAAACAGTGAACTTCATAAGTCAGTTGGTACTCCTTTTCTCTACAAGAATGCATAGTGTTTACAGCATCTATTTTAATAAAAAACCCCAAAACAGTATTAAAACAAGCTACAACCTCACAGAGCTTATTGCACTGCTTCCTTGTAATCACCGTATCAGAGATTTGAGTAATTTGGATGATATGTCTGCAGGAATTTTTGCTGAATCTGGGTTATTTGACAATAAAATGGTCATCATTCCTTCCAAACAGATAGAAGTTTGATCAATTATATTTCAGTGGCTTACAGCCATATGCTATCTATGGTGACATTTATGATCTATTTTTTTTTATCCCCAAATGGCCTTCAACCTAGCAGTTATCTGCCAACATGTTAAAGTTTTGGTCAGTGAAAATCCTTTAGTGTCTTGGAAAGATTCATGATGTTGTCTTTTGGCCAAAGTCCATTATGGGTAACTACAACTTTATCTACATCCAGCGTATGTAATTGAGTGGCTGTGGTATGGCACACTGTCATTTGGCTTAATTTCAATCAACTAAGATAACTCTCTTTGTTTTCTTTTCTATAACACTGTGTCATGCTGCTGTAAAAAGTGAAACAGCTGCCACATTCTCCTTCTTGAAGATGCGTCCCAAAGTGGGCTGTTTCTTCTGAGAGAACAACATAGCCTCCAATTTGGCAGGTAAAATTTTGCAACACCAAATCCTTCCATCTGTGGTTTCATGTTGTCAGTTCATTGCAGGAACTAATAGTCTGGTCTAGATGTCAAAATATCTGATTTGTTAGTGTAGCTGGCAGGTTAACTGTCTAAATCCTACCATTTCCTCACAGAATTCATTGTGGGTAGGAAATTTCATCCAAAAAAGAAGAAAAATAACCGTCTTTAAAGATTAGATGCACTGTTGGGAAATTAAGTTCTTAATGCTAAATCAGATGTATGATAGGAAGTACTTCATAATTGCTCCCATTTAGGGTAAGGGGCCAACCCAAAGGCATATAGATAGGAGGAAAAAAGGCAACAGAGTCACTTAGCTATTACTGTGAGAAGCAGCTCTTCATGTTTCCACAGGTCTAATGTGCATCCAAAACAAGTTGCACTGTTATAAAGAGGTAAGAAAGACTTTTTCATTCCTTGTGGTTATGGGAATAGGAGGTATTGTATTTCTTTGCACATATCCCTCTCAAACTGTTCATTGAGGAAAAAGCATTTCTGCTACTCCTTAACTCATGGAAATTAGCAAAATATTCTGTGACAGAAAGTTGCCATTAAACTTTGCTCAAGAGTGTTTGAAAATGGCATGAAATGCATAGTGAAATCTCTGCTGGAATAGGTGCTACTGTAAAGGCATCAAAATTGAAGGGAATGGATTAGCAACTCCCCAGTAACAGCTGTGGCCCCACAAATGATGCAGATAAGCACCACCCCATTGCAATACAAATGCAGGACAGCAATGCCATGTGGGCAGTAGCAGCATTATACATGGAGTGGAAAGAAACCACAGCAAATATAGGTTTGTGTTTTCCGTGGGTTTTCAGGTGTCACCTGCATTTCCACCATGCTACTGCAAGGTGACCTTTACCAACCTCTGTGTAGACTTTCTGTCATTTGAAAATGTGTCACTGGATGTTTTCAGTAAAAGAAAATACTTTGGGTATAAATTCTTCTCTTTTCATCTCTGAGGTCACACTGCATCTTTGGGGTGGTATTTACTGTTTATATGGCATAGAAGTGATTCAGAAACACTCACAATAAATATTTCTAGTGGCCCATAACTTCACAAGAACCATGTTCTGTAAGAGGGAGCAGGATTGAAGCGAATGTCATTAGAACTTTCCTTTGTGGTGTCCTTCTCAGACATCTCTCATGTCTTTCCAGCTTAAAGGTGAAACCTATTGTTCTTATACACCAAAATGCCCTCCAGTCAAATATTTGGCTCATGCACTGGATCTTTCAAATAATTTGGCCAATGGTAGGCTAAAGATTCTTGTTTCTACTACTCTCAAAAACAAGATAAGATTTTTTTGTTTGTTTGTTTTAGTTTGTTTGGGTTTTTTTTGTTGTTTGTTTGGTTTTATTAATTAATTCAGGAGATATGCCTACACATTTTAAATTTTTAAAATAAAATTTTAAAATATGATGAAGGCTGTGTGTTCTCATTATAGCTTTAGTAGAATTTGTTTCTCTCTCCAAGGGCAAACTGCATGTTATTAACACAACAGAACTTCCTCAGCATAATAATGTGGTTCAGTCCATAGGTATGGCAGCTGTCATCTGAGAGGGGATGCTTAAATCATTCTTTTCCTGGCTGTCTGAAACTTATGACAGTGAGAGCTGACTTACGCTGTTGTCAACCCAGGTACAGCTGACAGAATAAAGCAGTGAACACATGGATGTTTCCAAATTTAATACTTTGGGGCTGGCAAAGGTGTTTGCAGTGATAGGACTTGAAGTCCATCTTACCAAGGACTGGTTTAGTAGCTCAAGCATGGTTATCAGTACTTCAGAGAAAGTTCCATTTGCTCATGATTAAAATTTGGGCTCTGTATGTCAAGGAGGCGGCACCTGATGAGGGCCTAAACTGTCAGTTTAATCATATTTGGCAACATTCAAGATATCTGCAAAGAAAATTTAAACAGAGTCAGATGCAATATGAAATAAATTCCACACGCCTTCATGTAAGGCAGAGAAAGATCTGAGATAGCCCTTCATTTTACAGTCTCTCAATCATATTTTCCCTTTTTTCCTCCAATACTATCATTCATCATCCTACAACTTCTTTTGCATCTGGTAGTTTGCAGAGTTATGAGAGTCAATGATGTAGCAGAGTTACTGCGGTATTATAGCATACAATTAAATAATTATTAAAATAGATTAAAACATCTTTCTGCATGTTCACTTAATGCTCTTTATATTTTGTCTCATATACGATAGTATTAACAACAAAAAAGTGAACTGATTAAGATTGTAAGTACTCACAAATGTCCGCAGATGATGTTGCTGAGGCCTAAGTATCTGATTCAGTTCAAAGTTATTTGAAAATATTTTAAAAATTACGTTTGTATTCTGAAAATTTCCTGGCAACTCAATGACATAGTTTATGTACATTATTCTAAAAGACTTCATAGGAGTTTCAATGCCCAAGTCCAGGCCCAAGAGCACCTTGAAACATCTGAAACACTTCAGCATTTGGATAATTACATACTTTTGGGACCAACCCACATTTCTCTCTGGAAAATGTTTCCCCTGCATGGCTGCAGACAACAGATGGATCATATGATCTCTGCATTTGGAAAGATGGCATAATTCTGGCAGACTGTCAGTTAAGTGAAAGAGGCTGATTTCAGATCCTCATTAAGAAAATATACAACCACATGGAGTGGACTGAATGGCAGAAAGTGATGGCTGGCGCCAGCTTTAATAGAAAATATAGCACACTTGCAGCATGAAATCTGCTGAGCTGTGGCTGGATATAGCTCTATCAGGTTTTGTATTCTCTTCCCAAATAAATGTGTTCTAAAGGAGACATTCCGTGAAGTATAAGGGCCTTCTGTTTGCCAGGAGAGAGGGGAGCAGAGCAGTAAAGGGTTGGGGTAAAAGGCGAATTCAAAGAGAGCCACCAGGTCTAGGACTGGATCCAGCTGCCAAGGATTTGTTGAGTCTTCCCTTACACTTGCAAAAGTTTCTATTTAACAAAACTTTTCTTTACATTTCTAGTCTCTTGGTATATATTTTAGGGTGCAGATGGCACTTTACCCAGAAATAATACCCCTTGGAGAGAGCATTCCCCATTCCCACAGCAGGGCCCAGTGCCTTCTTTACACACATTTCCACATGGAAACAGCCCAGCCAAGCCCCTGAGAGCTTGAGTAGGAAACCCAGGGCACTGTAAAGTGTAATATAGTTTTTCAGCAACACTGGATATGAGCCATAATTTCACTGTAATCACTACTCACAGCTGAAGAGAAAAGGACTGGTGTAGCTGCACACCTCAATTTCACTATCAAACACCAAAATAATGGCTATGGCTTCAGGTCACAGCTTTTATTTCAGCAGTGACATCAGGAATCCTTATATGATATCTCATCTTGACCACACAAAAAAATGAACAATCATAAATCATTGGTTTCTTTGAAAGCCTTTGCTAAACTATCTTTTAGCGAGATCAGAGACAACATCTATCCCACACGAACCTGAAAAATTCATGTAGTAATGGTGGTTGCTGCGGTATATCTGTTCCTGTAACCTTTGTTCTACAGCTACCGCTCTTCCCTCTGATGACTGTAAGTATCAGAAGTACTGTAAGTATCAGAAGTACTGTTCTGATACTGTAAGTGTCAGAAGTTGGAATCATTAACAAGGTTAAAGACTGCACAGGAAGTAAACAACGTTAGAAATAAAAAGAAATATCAACATCTGAATTAACTTCTTCTCTCAGTGCATGTGTTTATGTTGAAGACTCTCAATTCACAGATTTCCTCTTTGCTGTGTAGAAAATCATAAAATGTGTCCTTGATCCCCTGTAAGGCTTGGAGCAAGAGAAGATGGAACTGGAACTCATAGGGACAATTATTATCTTTCTTCCGCTTTCAGAGCTAAGGAGAGACAGTTAAACCAACAGGATACTCTTTATCTCTCTTTCTGAAATTATGGCAGAAATATGACAAAGACATAAACAAGCCTAGAATCTCAGTGTGTCTGATTATTTGTTTGAAGTAAAGTCATGGGTGACAATAGTGAAGCCTGTCCTTCTGCAGTGCAACAATTCTTTGTGGGAGCATTTAAAACCCCTCAGCAAGGGAGGACATGGTCTGTGTCCCCATTGTGGTACTGAAACCTTCGAGAGCAGCAGAAGCCACACTAAGATAATGTAATGTACACAAGAATTTGAATGTTACAGTTTTTAGAAATATATATTAATGTGGAAAACTGCTACAAGAGTAAAGATAACAGAATTACATCCCTATTTTGACTTTTTTGAAGAAATAGGAATTTCATGTATGTTAGAACCACTTAACTGGAGTGTAGCAGAATGAGTAGTGTGAAAAATTCAAGGGCATAAACTTCAGTTCCAGCCAGACAAAAGGTAATCACTTAAACTAGGGGAGAGAAGCAGAAAAGCAAAACTTGGATGAAACACAATTTAAAAAATAATATCTGAATATTTTTAACTTCTTAAAAAGCTAAAATTCTGGGCAATTAGAATTGGATATTTTTATTCTGTCAATTCTTTTATTCTGGATATATTGCTGTGACGAATGTACATCTCACTACCCAAAACAAGTATTTTTTTTGAGCAAGGCAAAGAGCAAATAATCTGATTATATATTTAGCAAGTTTTTAGAAAAAGCACAAATTTACTGTTCTACAAAAAGAGCATAACCAGCACACCTATCCATCTGTGTAACTATTCTCTTGTATTACTAGGCAAAGCTTGGCTGTCATAGTTGCAGATTAGTAGCATTCAAGCCTAGTAAAACAACAAAATCCCATGAAAACAGGGACTCAACATGCACAGCAGTCACATTTAAGCTAAAATAAGCCACTTTTCCATTAGTTTTGCTTATACCTCCATGACTTCAAAAACTAATTTATTTTAAAATTTGTAAAAGAAACAAAAAAAAAAAAAGTGTTTTTGGACTAAAACTTCACTTATCAAGTTTCGTCTTAGGGGGAATTTTTATAGCTGAGTTATAAACCCTCCATACTTGAGTGTTTATAATGGAAATGCTGACAAATACAATGATAAATACCAATCATGGGACCATAGTAGCTGATCAGAGAGTGGATGCAGAAGTTTGCAGTGCTATCATAATATTTTGTTCTGTTTCTAGCACTAGTTTGCTTCAACATCCTTTCAGGTTCAGCATCTCTGAAACAAGATCAATCTAACTAGAGATTGCAAAATCATTTGATTATTTATACTTCTCTTTGAAAGCTACAAAGTGTCTCTCAAATATGATTTCATTTAGTCTTACTTTTTTGGTTTACATGTCTGAATACTAATTGTAACATGATAGCTTCAAGAGAACTCAGATTTCTACCAAAAGGCAGTCTTCAGTGGCCAAAGAGAATATAAACAAACCAGCCTCAGACCAGGTTCTAAAAAAGGACTATGATCAAACAGCTCTAAGGCTTTAAAAAGCCCCTTATTATCTTTTCCCAGAAGTAATTGACACTGTCAGTTTTTGTTCTTAATGCGGTGATAATGGCACTGCGCTTGGGGGAGACAGAGGGGCTGGACTCAGCCTTGCTAGGAGCAGGAGTTCTGAGCAAGGGGAAGGTCGTTCACTCCAGCGGGTGAAATCCAAGCCCTGCTGAAGTTAGCAGCACTTCTGCACTCTGTTGTGGTTGGGGTTTCCCTGTCTTCCCAAGCTTGACAGGCTGTTGCACTGTACTGACTCCACAGATTAGAATGCAACTATCTTGGACTGAGACAAGGATTAGGGGAGAAAGGACCCCACGGTTTTGATATTTCAGTGAAATGGGATTGCACTCCAGCAAGAAGCTTGTCTGCAATGTTCCCATAACCGGTTTATATTCTTACCAGACTAAACTTCCAGGATTTCGACACATTCACAGGGGCCAAAGAATGGATCAGTATGGCATCTTGCTGTTTCACTGAGCTCTTCATGGGTGTAAGGACATGCTTTAGTTTCAATGCTGGTTCCTCGGAAAAAAAATGCATTTAGACTGCTTTTTTGGTAAATCTTCATCAGTTTTGGAAAAGCAGGAAACAAACAAACAAACAAAAAAACCCAAACAAACCCATTTAATCAGGTTCTCAGTTCATATAAATCAATGTGTGTCCCAGGGGCAGCTCAAAATGCATCTTTTTTTTTTTTTCTGTGCCGTTTGCATATTGTGTTCATTGGCTTATACCACTGCATTTTTAATTTCTAATGTTTTTAACATCAGTGGCTCATATAAGAATGCTACTACCGCTTGTATTGCTGCAAAATTTCCAGTGATCCACCAGAAATCAGGATTCGTAGTGCAAGACCCATTTGTATTAAAAATAAAATGTAAAATATCCTTTCTGCTTTTCTCAAGTCCCTAACACAAGATTTTAAAAAGCTTGGATCTTAAACAAATTCCAGTGTTTTGTTATTAAACCAAGAAGAGAAAACTAATAATTTTTGAATTATCTGTTACAGACATGTTTACATTATGAATCTCCTCACTGAAGACTCTATGTGCTATGGAGTTCTAATTTTATCCAATGACATGAGCAAGAAAAATTATGAAAAGTTATATGATCATACTGTGAGAGATCATAGAGAAATAGTGGTAAAAAGTGAATACTAAATTGCATATTTCATTGTCCTTAAAGAATTTGTCTTCACCATTTTGCCTGAGATGATAGTAACTAAAATGAGATTGGGTTATGCGAACAGTTGTTGATTTTGGAACATTGTTCATTCGTATTTCCTTTACTTGCTTTATTTGTAGAAAAAAAAAAAAAGAGAAAAAAAGAAAAGAAAGAAAGAAAGAAAGAAAGAAAGAAAGAAAGAAAGAAAGAAAGAAAGAAAGAAAAAAAAAAAAAAAAAAAAAAGGGAAGAAAACAAACCCCAAAACAACACAAAACCATCTGAGGAGGTGAAACCCCCTAGTTCCTAGAAAGGATCCAGCTGCGCTAACTATCCAACTGCCTCTTGGAAAAAAAAACGTTTTGACAAATGGAGAGCAGATGCAATGTGTGGAGTCAGGGAGGTCAACAAAAACAAGTAGAAAAAGAAACCAAGGAAACAAGTGAAAAGAGAAAGAATATTAGAGTGTTAATACAGGATATTAGATCTCTCACGATAATATTCAAGTGAATAGAATGAGAAGAAGAAGAATAATCTCCACAGAGCTGAAAAAAACACGAGAGAAGAAATAAGAGACATAGGACCTTAGCCATACTAGCCTGAATCCAGGGTAAACCTGGATTTTACTAACACGGTAATTTTATATAATGGTGATAAAGGCTGTCCTATGAAGCCGCGCAGAACCACTGC